>NW_012118688.1:1599210-1624491 GCF_000951035.1 Colobus angolensis palliatus
CTTCCTTCCTTCCTTCCTTCCTTCCTTCCTTCCTTCCTTCTTTCTTCCTTTCTTCCTTTTTTCCTTTCTCTCTCTTTCTCTCTTTCTTGAAAGGATTTTACCATGTTCCCCAAATGGGTCTTGAATTCCTGGACTCAAGCAATATACTGCCTCAGCCTCCAAAAGTGCTGGGATTACAGATAGGAGCTACCATGCCCAGCTAAGAGCAAAATTTATACTTGTATTTTAAATTTTGTTTGATTCTCAAATTTACTTTTAACCCATTAAGAGAAGGAGAAGTTAAATTTCAAAGTGAGAAATGTAGCCCTGCTGGGCCTTGTGTGATGAACCAGCCTGCAAGTGTGAACCAAAGAAATCAATCTTAGGTGATGGGAAATGTGTTTATTGGAGCAAGAGGTAACATTGTTACTGAAACACCAGGGTTTGGTCTAGGACCCATCATTTGTCACACAGAATGCCAATCACTGAGACAATGAGTATTTACCAAGGACGAAGGCTTTCATTGGTGTTTCAGTGGAGGAGAACAAATGATCTTCTGAAATAATCTCCCTGAACCAATTAAAATTGGGGTGTCATATAGAGAGGGAGGTGGGAAAATTAGGAAAAGGTAAGGAAGCAATCATGATGGATAAGGGGTCTGGTGTCTCATTGTCTGGATGTGGTGATCTGATTAATTTGAGCTCCTTGCCTGAGGGACGATTTTGTGAGGAAGGCACTCAGGTAAGACAAAGTTTCAAGTTTTAAGACCAAGAGGGTCAACTTCTATGTTTATTTGAAAAAAAAAAAAAGCAAAAACTGTAAATATCAGTTCTATGGGACAATTGGGTCAGTTTCACCCCCCTTTTCTATTTTTCAATTTCTCAATCATGGGAAGTCTGGCAGTCAGTCTTTCTGCTGCTTTATGCTGGGGAGGGGCATCATGGGATAATGATGAGGAATTAAAAACATTACCCCTGTAACTGGAAGTACTCACAAGTATTTGGTCAGCATTTCACTTGTTGGATAACCATGATCTGGGTACATTTATCTTTATTTTGGAACAACATTTTAAGCCATATTCACTGAGATGATTAATAACATAGATAACTCAAATTTTAAAAATGCCAAAGCTAGAGTCTTTGGCTGGTCTTTGAATAATAACTTAAGTCCATCTGAGGGTTCACAAGACCATGTCTGTTTCCCCTGGGTGGATCCCAGAGGGACTGGTTTTACCTGAATATAATACATAAAGCCAGTAGCCCATGGCTTGCATATGAAGTGTATCAACTGCTTCATCTGGAGTGCTCCACTTGACATTGATAAGTGAAGTTGCTCAGTTCCTCTTCTCAGGGTAAGAAGATCTTACAGCAACTTGTGTCCAGTCCATGAGGCTGTCTGTTCTCTCATGAATAACCTTCTGTGTGTCTGAGTCTTATATACCCATCTGTGATTGGTCAATAGTGAATTATGTGTCCTGCATCAACCAAAACATGCTCTTCCATTCTCCAGCATTTAAAACCAAAGACGTTGCTTCTAAATTAGTTACTCTCACAGTCCATTTTAGAAAAGGTTTCTCAGGAAGCTAATTATACATATCTACAAAATGGAACAATTCTTTCACATTGTATCATCTGGTTTCAATAGTTATTAAAATGTTTGGCTCTGCACTTTTGCCACATTGACTGCCTTGTAGGAAACCATGGATCTCAAGAGGCACTTTCTGGTTCCCTGGTGTAATTTTCCCTTTTGTGGGTAGGCTTGAGGCTAGTAATCAGAGCTCAGACAGACCCATCTCTGAGCCTGGTCCAGTCTCAAGACTTAATTCAGTGTTCTCTTACTTTCATTGTATCTATTATAGATAACAATAACCAAGAGACTGCATTTCACTTTTTCCTCATTAGTTTGCATTTCCTCATGCATCTATGAACCATCTCCCAAAGAATTGGATCCATCTTTAAGGTTTATTGGTAACTTTAACCTTTGATAACTGAATGCAGAACAACTGAGGCTCCATACCATGGATGATCAGGGTGCCATCCAAGAATCGAAGGTTAATTTAATAGCAAGTATACTATGGTTTTCTTCTTAAACATATTTTTTCTTTCTGTAGTAACCCATTTATACCAAAGACAAATCATAGTAGGACTAATTTATTTGAAAAATAGGTTTTAGTCTTATTATACTTGGTCTGATCATTTGCATAAAGCACAGCAAGAATTAATGTTCATGTAGTCTCTTTTAAATTGTTTTTGCTGGAACTTTTTATAAGGACCTCAGATTACATTTTTAAAGGCCTCTCAAGTTCAGCCAAGGATTTTCTGTGCCTGCAGATATCATTATGAATTTAGTTAATTCCTGTCTTCTAAAGAGGAATTAACTAAATTCCCAAATATTATTCCCAAAATAACTCAAGATTCCTGGACCTGTCAAAAAGTGACATTATTTACTTACCACAGGTCAGAAACCCTACTAAGGAGATTGTGTAGTCTTTCCAAGGGACTTTTATTAGCTCTATAAGTCAACCTCAATTCCTCAAAGAATTCTGCTCATTTTTGAAAGTATCATTCCAGTCAAACCCTTGGTAAAATAATCAGTGCCTCCAATTGTGTCCTTTCATTAAAACAAAAGCAGGTTCTTATTGAATGTATGCAAATAACTATATTGCCATGAATTAAGAATATTCACAAATAGTTTCTGAATTCTGGGGAAATCAGGCAGAGAGAGAGAGAGAGAGAGATACTTAAAATTCTTTTTACAAGTATATATTCTACTCCATTGTTAAAGATTATGAATAACTCAAAAAATCTTTTCTTTACTCTGAAAACAAAATGAATTGGCAATGTCCCAAACAAAAAAAAGCCATAAAAAATATTTCAGTCCTCTTTAGTTCAGTGCCTGCATTTAATTCTTGTTCTGCTTCATATTAGGTTAGCAATCTTCATGAACACATCAGCCTTTTAATTAGCGTTTGGAAGTTTTCTCTCTAGTTCAATGGCACAATCTCCAATATTACCAGAAAACTGTACTCAAGAGTCATTTTCATGAATTCCCCTAAAGAAGTAGGTTTTGGACTGTAGCTAACTGTAAGCTGATTTCTTTTTCTTTTTCTTTTCTTTTTTCTTTTTTTTTTTTTGAGAAAGGATCACACTTTGTCACACAGGCTGGAGTTCAGTGGTGTGATCACGGCTCAGTGCAGCCTCAACCTCCTGGGCTCAAGTGATCCCCCCACCTCAGCCTCCTGAGCAGCTGGGATGATTGGCACACACCACCATGCTCAGCTAATTTTTTGTAGAGATGGGGTTTCATCATGTTCCCCTGGCTGGTCTTGAATTCCTAGACTTGAGCAATCTGCCCACCTCAACCACCCAAAGTGCTGGGATTACAGATGTGAGCTACCTTGCCTGGCCAGTAAGCTGCTTTTTTGAGAAGAATCAAAGTAAAACAATAATTGTAGATGACAAAAATCTTAGGACAGCCATAGGCAAAGACACAATTGACAAGAAACTTTGGTTATTTCTGTGACATACAACAATTTAACATAATCACCATAATTAATATTAGCAACATATCAGAATTTGATATGTTGTTAAGACAACTAATACACATCAGAATTTTAGGAATCTCATACACTTTTGTAACACATATTAATAACACATTTATATAAATATAACCCAAAGAAAGTTAAACATTATTTTACATTGGACAATATTTCCTGTATAAGTTTAACATACCAAATAAGACTAATATGTCTCTCTTGGATTTCCAGGGACCCTATTATCTAAAAAATTAGATTAGTTTGAAGTCAAAAAGACTGAATTTAGAATATTAAATTTTTGCTTTTAGAAAGTTTGTCAAATATCAAAGGTACAAAACATTTGATATCACAAAATAACATCACAGGTCACTCATTTAGCCAAAATGATACTTCAAAGATTAAAAAAAAGAAACCTTTATTACTTACCAGAGATGAGATACAATTTCTAAAACAATAAAACCTAAGAAAGCATAGAAGCCAACTAAATCTGTCTCTCCTCTTTTACCTGCAGTTTACTCAAAAGGTAAACAAAAATCTTTTATTATCTCTTATTAATATTACATGAAAATTTTGTTCAAAAGAGAAAAACAAATCTCACCCATGTATGATGTATCATTAATGTTAAAGCTAACTTTTACAAAACCTTGTGAATAAATCTATCTAATTTTTATCAGTTTAACCATAAGGTAATATTTTCATAAACCTTTTGGGACCTGTTACAATTTTCTATTGAAGAGTAGACCAATACTTCAAGAAAAGCCTGTTATTCCAACACAGGGCCCCAGATGCTAGTCTTGCATCAGTGTGCTTTTGATATTAATATTTAATTTATAGAAAAGCTCTCAACTAATTTTGTCCCTCCAAATCAGCCCTCACAATCTTGTGTGCCCACTTCTGCAGTTATCCCTGGGCCTAGCAGGTTTGAATAGCTTTAATGTCTGGCCTTGTATCTTATTAAAGCAGTTCGTTTTGACTGTTGCCTTCTCCTGGATCTGAAGACAAGGCTCTGACTGTTGTCAATGTTCACGATTTAGCAGGAGTTGGTGCCTTTTTCAGATCCAGGAGTCAAAACCCTATAACTTAACAGAACAAGAAATTTAAAAGCAATGCAGAAAATTACATGGATGTAAAAACCTTAATTCTTTTCAATTTCAGTTTTCCTACGCAATTAAAAACCTAATAACAATGATATAGGAATGTTCTCAATAAAATGTAAGACCTGTTACTTAGGCCAGTTACCAAAAGGCAAAGGAAGAACTTCTGCAGCATGATTGCTTCTCCTTGTGGGAAGTTCATTTCAGTAACCTGAAAGTCAAACCTGATGAACTATTTAGACATATCAGGAAAAACCAGGAGTAAAAAATGAAGTTATACTGGAGGAAAACGTTGCTTTTCTAGACTTTCAACATAAATAGTTTAGCATCAAGCCACAATAGCAGTTAGAACCAGAGGGAGGAAAAATTGCAGGAACTGACCAAAGAAGTTGAAATAGAGAGTTATTATCTCAGGCCTTTTCAAGGAAAAAAAAAAAAAACTGAATGCAACAAGACACAACAAAGTTGTACTTCTGAGATACGAATTCTGAGAAGTTTTAAAAAGAAACATTATATAATCAAAATCAAAACTTCACGTACAAGATCATTTCTCATATAAAATTATTCTATTTTCCTTATAATATAAGCAGACAGGGAAGGTTTCTCCAGGTATAAGAATTTAATTAACTTGAGCAATCAGCCTGTTTTATTGCTTCCTGCCCTTAAGCCTATTCTTCCCCAAACCCTGGGTAGAATAGGGTCAACTTCTTGGTTTAAACCAGCTCCTGAGATACCCCTGACAACTTGTAGATGAACTCAAGTGAACTTGCCTCATTATCATGCTAAAGTCCTCATCTTGGGAGGAGCTATAACTTTATGACCATAACATGCAACCTATGTGCTGACATGATGACTCACAGCATCTACACCACTGGGGCTCCTCCTTTACATGCAATGACACACCCTTTCACCTCTCAGTTACCCAATAAGATCCTCCTGTCACCTTCCTGGGAGACACTGTTAATGAAGAATATTCCCAGTATCCTCTTTACTTGAACCAAGTAATAAAACTCTTACTGATCAAAATCTGCATTCTTGGGGACAGTCCTTTGTTACTCACCAGGTGAATGAAACTCGGTATTTTTCAGGTAACAATAACCTTCCTTATGAAAAATACATATTTATATTCATAAGTTTTTTATATCTGTCTCTCAGTTTTTTACATCTCTCTCTCCTACTTACTATTTTCTTTCTTCCTTATTTCATAAATAACCTTTCCAAGTCCATAATTTGAGTCAACCTTTAGATAACTTCTGAATTAGACAAAATTATTCTTTTTCTCAATAAGAACATACTTTCTATGGCAAATTATACATATAGAATTATATATTAACTAAAATTCTAATTCTTAGTTACCTTAAATTTTAGTGAAAAACGTAAGAAGCAAGAAATCCTATACTATCTATCAGATGTTACCATTTTGTAGATGAGAAGATTCCACAACTTTAAAAGGAAATGCCTCTCCATATTATAACCGTTTCTTAATTGGATGTGACACAGACGTTTAATGAGCATGCAAAACTACTCAAAATACTTTCCAGATTTTAAGTTACACAAAATATTTACCTACAGGATTTACCTCATTTATGTTTAATTCAATTTTTACGGTTTATTTAGATTACTTATTAGCAAAGATATATCACACAAAGCTAGTTATTATTTCCTTGTTAACTACTTTTGTAACCTGTACATATTAGGTGTTCGCCTAAGAATCTTAAAGTTAATCATACGAGTATTTTCACCAATAACTCAGTAGATTCAGCTGTTTTTATTAAACTAACAACATTAAACTTGTCTTATTTATCCAAAAAACCACACAAAGATCATTTTCTTCTTGGCTTGGCTTACAGCCTTATAATCTTTTGTGCCAAACCCTGACACATTAAAATATCTGGCAGAGACAAATATAAAATCCAGACAAAATGTATGCTGACAATTCTGAAGGCATTTCTACTTTTATTTTACCAGTAATCCTAAAGCCAGCTTATTTATTAAATATTTACTAAAATGATATGAACTTGAAAAATGGGCTCTCATTGGCTGAAGGACATGCCAGTATAAAACCATCCTTCTGAAATGATAAGTGGACAAGACTGGTGCCAGGAGGAAAAGGAGTCTTCCAATGGATAGAAAACACCAGGAGCCAGTAAACGGCACTTCCTGATAAGGTTTCATGCATATGCAAAAGGGGGTAAGATGGTGAAATTTGGCTGGTATATGACCTTCCTATGGGGGTGCTAGACCAGTAAAGGAAAGTTGCCCCAAGTGAACATATGCACGAATTCAGTAAACACATGCCCATGCAGTCCCTCCCAAGCCCTGACAGGCCACTGCACACGCAGTAATCAAGCAACAGCCCGCCCAAGGGAGGAATCAGGGGAGGACAATAGGAAGCCCAGGAGCTGAGCCAATGTATGAAGTCCCAAGCCAAGGACTGAGCAAAGCACTTGAATCTCTCAAGTCACCCAGTTTGGTTTCTTCCAAGTGTACTTTGTTTACTTTGTTTGCTTTCTTTGATAAACTTTTGCCTTTGATTCAAACCTGCTTCTGCCTGTCTGCTGAATTCTTTCCTCTGAGGAGGCAAGGACTGAAACTGCTGCGGACCTCTGTGGACTGACCACCAGTAACAGCACCACAGTTCAAAGACCCGTGGAAAGTTCAAACCTCCTCAGACTCCAAAGAACACTGGGGCCAAATAGCATTACATAAGAATATCATTTTCCTTTGTTCCTTTGTCTCATAACTATATGCAGAACAATTTTGAAGAATGCACCCAAGAGGGTGGCATTACAGAATTGAATTCTGATTTCCCATGACTATAGCGACACACACATACAAAGAAACAATAATCAGGGCGGGGCACAGTGACTCACGCCTGTAATCCGAGCACTTTGGGAGGCCGAGGCAGGTGAATCACGAGGTAAGGAGATCGAGACCAGCCTGGCCAACACGGTGAAACCCCGTCTCTACTAAAAATACAAAAATTAGCTGAGTGTGGTGGCATGCGCCTGTACTCCCAGCTACTTGAGAGGCTGAGGCAGGAGAATCGCTTGAACCTGGGAGGCCGAGGTTGCAGTGAGCCAGGACTGTGCCACTACACTCCAGCCTGGGAGTCAGAGCGAGATTCCTCTGAGATTCCAGTCTCAAAAAAAGTAAACGATAATAATAACAACAACCAAAAAAAAAGCCTAATTGCAGTAGTGACTAACAAGCTCCAGGAATGTACAAACTGAAGCAGTCAGGGTACTTGCTTCTTGCAGTTGGTTGGGTTTGTTCAACCTGCAAATGGAAATTACTTCAAAATTCCCCAAACTGATTGGAGCAGATACTGCTGTCTGGGCCCACAAAAAACACTCACCTATTCCTATGTAGATGTCAAATTTCAAAGACTGCTCTTCCTAGACACTCAGGAATGCAGTTGAGGCTGGCAATAGCAGAGCCAGAGAGAGACTGAAATCCCCTCTAGCCAAAAAAGGGCTGCTAACTGCTTAGGAGGATTTCTGAAATTCTCCTGGCCCTGCAGTAGTGGAGCCACTAGCGATGCTATCAAGTCAGGGAACCAATATGTCTTAGGGAAATGCCAAGGGTCCAGTCTAGGTCCTGTTGCTCACAGCACAGAATGCCAATCACTGAGATGAATATTGCCAAGCAAGAAGGCTTTAATTGGTGCTGCAGCCAAGGAGAATGGGAGATCAGTCTCAAATCTGTCCCCCTGGACCAATTAAAATTGGGGGCTTATATGGCAGAGATGACAAGGAAAACAGGAATTAGTGAGTACTGAAGCAGTCAAGATGGATAAGGGGTCTGATTTGGGGGTTTGGTTTTTAGGTTTGGGGGTACATGTGAAGGTTTGTTATATAGGTAAACTCGTGTCACAGGGGTTTGTTGTACTGATTATTTCATCATCCAGGTGTTAAGGCTAGTACCCAGTAGTTACTTGTTCTGCTCCTCTTCCTCCTCTCTCCCACCATTCTCAAGTAGAACCCACTGTCTGTTATTCCCTTCCTTATGTTCATGAGTTCTCATCAGATGTGGTGATCTGATAAGTTTCATTTATGTGCCTGAGGGTCAGTTTCCTGAGGAAGAAACTTACATGAGACAAATGTATGTTTCAAGTTTTAAGATCGGTTATGTTAACTTCTGTATTAATTTAAAAAAAAACGATAAATATCAGTTCTGTGGGACAATTGGGCTGGTTTTAGCATTAAGGGAGAACAAACTGGTGACAACAAAAGTCTTGAATTTCATTTGGTGAACACAACTTAACTAAACTAATATAGGTAATGTAAATAATTTATTTCAAAAACACATATTTGAAAAAGTATATAACAGAATGGCAATAAAATAATTTAAATTAAAAAAATTCATTTATCTCAAAGGAAAATATAGTTGATATCTAAGAAAATGCAGTAAGAAACCAGATGAAACTCTTCAAGTGATAAAGCATTTATAACTTCATGATGCATTTAAAAGAAAGAAAAAGTTAATGATACTTTAGTTACTCTTAAGTGTAAGAAGACAAATGTCAAAATGTGCCAAGTTTCTTTAAAACAATAATTTAATGTGAAATGTCTTTCAAAAATATAGTCATTTCTCTCCATATGTAAATCTAACCAAAAAGAATTGTAATTGTATGGGTATATTTTTTCCCCGAAGGTAGTGTTTGCTACTGGACTAGCAAAAGACAAAAGATAAAATTTAAAAACTAGAGAAAAAACTTAACGTTAAAAAAATAGTAGAGTAGAAAATTAATAAAGTAGATTAAAGTCCTGCTACTCAGTGATATGACCTTCACTAAATCAACTGGATTGGATTGCCCTGCTTTCTTCATCAATAACAGGAAGAGCTTCCTGATAGACATTTCATGCTATGGTTTCTTGATGTCAACAGCTTTCAAACTAGCCCCCAATTATAACTAGCAATGTCTATTGACGTGTTGTAATCTTAAAGAAAATTCCATTGGTTGCCTTCCAAACTTCTTTCTTCTTCACTGAGGTTCCCACTTTTTGTGGTCTCCATTCCCTTTACCAAACACTGGTTTGACCACAAGTATGGAATGTGATTAGGTCAGTGGGATCTAAGAAGAGCCATGGGGCTATTGGGAAACGTTTGCCTCCTGAAAAAAAAGATAAGCACAAGAAGAGAAACCATTCATCCTGCTCCATGAATAGCAAGCAGTATGCTTTTCTCCCACCCCTAACATATTTTGCCACTGAAGCCTGATTTACTCTCATAACCTCCCAAAAGGCCCATGCTCTGAGTCCTCAATCTTTCTGTAGCCTCAAGATGGTATAAAAGTGTCGACCAACTGGTTGAATTCTTATGTTTTGTATGACTCCCAGGGACATTGTAAAAGAAAATAAACCTCAGAACCCCCAAATTACTAAGCCAAAGGGAAAAGTCAAGTTGAGGACTGCTTCAGGCAAAACTGCCTCCCATTTTATTTCTGAATATAATAGCTACAAAGATAAAAAAAAAAAAAAAGTGTAAACCAAAAATAAAATTCGAAGGCCCCCTGGATCCATCTGAATGGACTCCCTCCTCAGTAAGGGCACCCTAAAATTTAACCTGTAAGACTAGTTCAGGCCATGACAGGAAGTGGGGGTTGGACATGCCTCATTATATCCCTCCAGCATTAACATCAACACAAACCTTAAGTATCATAAGAAACATTTACACCTTGAGTCTGATAAGAAACATTTACAATCTATTCTCTCTAAAGCCTGCTAGTTGGAGGCTTCATCTGCATGATAACCTAGGTCTCCACAACCCCTTATCATAAGGCAGACATTCCTTTTCATAGATAATAGCTCTTTCAACCAATTGCCAATAAGAATATGTTTAAATCTATGAATGAACTGGAAGTCGCCACTTTGATTTGTCCCATCCCTCTAGATCAAACCAATGTAAATCTTACATGTATTAATTGATGCATTATGTCTCTCTAAAATGTATAAAAGCAAGCTGTACTCTGATCACCTTAGGCATGTATTGTCAGGACCTCCTAAGGCCTTGGCAAAATAAACTTTTTTTTTTTTTTTTTTGAGGCGGAGTTTCACTCTTGTTGCCCAGGCTGGAGTGCAATGGTGCCATCTCGGCTCACCACAGCCTCTGCCTCCCGGGTTCAAGTGATTCTCCTCCCTCAGCCTCCCGAGTAGCTGGGATTACAGGCATGTGCCAACACGCCTGGCTAATTTTGTATTTTTGGTAGAGACGGGGTTTCTCCATGTTGGTCAGGCTGGTCTTGAACTCCTGACCTCAGGTGATAAGCCCACCTTGGCCTCCCAAAGTGTGGCAAAATAAACTTTCTAAATTGTATGAGACTTGTCTCAGATACCTTTTGGTTTACAAATGCTACATACCTCCCTCACGATTTGCCCACAAGGAAATTCCTTGTGGGTCTCAAGACCTTTACTTTAAAACAGTTCTGTTGGATTTCATCCTGGCAATGTAAATTGATAGCTTACCTTCACAGGTGTAGAACAAAGGACAGAACTCAAAGTCATCCCTCTCCTCACCTAAGACAAATGCATATCTGATTGTTTCCTCTGCCC
This sequence comes from Colobus angolensis palliatus, assembly GCF_000951035.1. Taxonomy (NCBI): domain Eukaryota; kingdom Metazoa; phylum Chordata; class Mammalia; order Primates; family Cercopithecidae; genus Colobus; species Colobus angolensis. The sequence goes on from NW_012118688.1 coordinate 1,610,373, forward strand.
TATTGTTTATGTAAAAACGCAGATTTGCTGAGCCAGAGGAAGGCATAAGTGATTATTCCTCTAATCCCCCATCACATGTAAATTTTGTTTCAGTGAAAGGCTGATCAAAGACTCAAAATGATGAAACCATTTGTCTCTTATCTAAGGATGACCTGGAAGCCCCTGCTTTGAGTTGTCCCGCTTTTCTGGACCAAACCAATGTACATCTTAAATACATTGATTGATGTCTCATGTCTCCCTAAAATGTATAAAAGCAAGCTGTACCCTCACCTCGCTGGGCACATGTCATCAGGACCTCCTAAGGCTGTGTCATGGGCACATCCTTAACTGTGACAAAATAAACTTTCTCCTTTCAAAAAGCTTTTATTTTAGGTTTGGGGGTACATGCAAAGGTTTGTTATATAGGTAAACTCGTGTCACAAGGGTTTGTTGTACAGATTATTTCATCATCCAGGTATTAAGGCTAGTACCCAATAGTTACTTTTTCTGCTCCTCTTCCTCCTCTTACCCTCCATTCTCAAGTAGAACCCACTGTCTGTTGTTCCCTTCTTTATGTTTATGAGTTCTCATCATTTAGCTCCCACTTATAAGTGAGAACATGCAGTATTTGGTTTGCTTTTCCTGCATTAGTTTGCTAAGGATGATGGGCTCCAGCTCCATCCATATTCTACAAAAGACATGATCTCATTTTTTTTTTTGGCTGCATAGTATTCCATGGTTTATAAGTACCACATTTTCTTTGTCCAATCTGTGACTGATGGGCATTTAGGTTGATTCTGTCTTTGCTATTGGGAATAGTGCTGTAATGAACATAACATGTGCATCTGCCTTTATAGTAGAATGATTTATATTCCTCTGGTTATATACCCAGCAATGGGATTGCTGCAAATAGTATTTCTGCTTTTAGCTCTTTGAGGAATAATCATACTGCTTTTCACAATGGTTGAATTAATTTACACTTCCACTTACAGTGTCTGCATTCCCTTTTCTTTGCAACCTCGCCGTCTGTTATTTTTTGACTTTTTAATAATAGCCATTTTGACTGGTATGAGATGGCATCTCATTGTGGTTTTGATTTGCATTTCTCTAATGATCAGTAAAACTGAGGGTTTTTAAAATATGCTTGTTGACCACATGTATGCCTTCTTTAGAGAAGTGTCTATTCATGTTCTTTACCCACTGTTTAATGAGGTTGTTTGTTTTGTTTTTGTAAATTTGTTTAAGTTCCTTAATGATGCTGGATATTAGATCTTTGTCAGATGCATAGTTTGCAAAAATTTTTTTTCCCATTCTGTAGGTTGTTCATTTATTCTGTTGATAGTTTTTCTTGCTGTGCAGAAAACCTTATGTTTAATTAGATCCCATTTATCAACTTTTGCTTTTGATTGCTTTTGGTTTCTTTGTGATGCAATCTTTGCCTGTTCCTATGTCCAAGATGGTATTGCCTAAGTTGTCTTCCAGGGATTTTTATAGTTTTGGGATTTACATTTAAGTCTTTAATCTATCTTGTGTTGATTTTTGTATATGGTGTAAGGAAGGGGTCCAGCTTCAATCTTCTGCATATGGCTAGCCAGTTATCCCAGCACCACTTATTGAACTGGAAGTCATCCCCATTGCCTGTTTTTGTCAGCTTTGTTGAAAATCATATAGTTGTAGATTTGGGATCTACGTGTGTTTCTGGGATCTCTACTATGTTCTATTGCCCATTTTTGTATCAGTACCATGCTGTTTTGGTTACTGTGGCCCTGTAGAATAGTTTGAAGTTGGGTAATGTGATGCCTCCAGCTTTGTTCTTTTTGTTTAGGATTGCCTTGGCTTTGGGGCTCTTTTTGGTTCCATGTGAATTTTAAAATAGTTTTTTCTAGTTCTGTGAAGAATATTATTGGTAGTTTCATAGGAATAGCATTGAATCTGTAGATTGCTTTAGGTAATATGGACATTTTAATGACATTGATTCTTTCTATCCATGAGCATGGGCTGTTTTTCCGATGTTTATGTCTTCTCTGATTTCTTTGAGCACTGTTTTGTAATTCTCCATTGTAGAAATCTTTCACATCCTGGTTAGCTGTATTTCTAGGTATGGCAGAGTAAACTTTTAAAATTGATTGATACCTGTCTCAAATACTTGTGGTTTACAACATTAGTAAATTTATATACCTTTTTTTCCTATTAATCTGCCTTTTATCTGTCGATTTTCAGTAAGCCTCCAAAGGGTGAAGGGGAAATTTTTTTGTTTCTTGGCCCCTACAACCCGAAGAATAAAAATGTATTCTCACAAACTTACAAGAACATGAATAAAATAGAGATCGAAAAGGAAAAGATAAAGCTAGAATTAATTAGAAAGTCAAAGAATCTAAATAACATGATATTAAAATATTAAAAAGAATTTCTTCCTTTTTCAGTTTCAACCAAGAACACAATAGATTTCATAAGGAATGCTGTGACAAATTTACAAAGATGTTTTGGAAGAGATATCAAAACTCTTGAAACCCTCAGCCACTATGATATTATAACAGAGTCAAGAACAATATAAAACAGATTATATACAAGCAAGAAAATATCAGGTTTATCTCCCTTTCTCACCTCTATTTTTAATGTCATGTGACAATGGGGCACCACCTACACAGCTCTGAGGAAAAGCAATGACTCCAAAATTTCATACACAGTCAAGATGAATTCATTTATGAAGTAAATAAAACTGCCTTTGCAAAAATTGTAACAGTAAAAGAAATCTAACCTAACTGACTCCACCTTGCTTCTAACTTCACAAGCTACCTGCCTTTGTTTACTTTAAAAACAAAGATGATCCCTTAAACTAATCCCCTTCTTGCTTGGGGACCAAAATAATCATTATAAGACTAGTGAAAGGCCACAAGTTTAGGATTATGGGAGGGGCCTGAATTCCCTTAAGATGTAGGCATAGTTAAATAATAACCAGTCATAGTTCTGGAGGTCACAGGATTTGTAATTTGGCCAAAGGCTCCTATAGAAAACATTGGTATTGTTAAAACCTAATTGGTCTTTGAGATTTCTTTCAGACTTTTGAATTCTTACAATCAACTGACTCCACCCAGATCCATGACTCATACCAAGTAACTGGCCCAACTGGTCCTGTGACCCCCACCCAGAAACTGACTCAGTATGTGAAGACAGTTTGGACACTGCTATAATTTAATCACCAACCAATCAGTAGCACCCATTCCCTTGTCTGCTACCTGCCAAATTATCCATAAAAACCATCGCCTCTGAGCTTTCTGGGATAAGGATTTGACAATTAACTTCCATCCTTCTGCTTGGCTGGCCCTGTGATTATTAAACTCTTTCCTTGCTGCAAAAGCCTGCTGTTCTCAGTGCCATTGCAGCAGGCAAGATAAACCCATCAGGCAATTATAGAAAAAGACAAATACTTATAAAAAAAGAGAAGTCAGAGACTAGAGATCCTATCAGTCCTTTGCGGAAAAACTAAGATAATAATGAAATCCAGCCAGTGAATAATTGGATTAACATAAAGACTTTAAAAATAGAGACTTTATAGTAAAATGATAGTTGGTGAACACTGATAAAATATAATGTAAATGTTATAAACTTTGACAATTTATGAAATTTTATTTTTCATATACAAGAGTCCCTGGAGGTAGAAAATCATGAAACATGAGAATTACATTATTACATTATCTGTCATAGTGGAAAGTCAATCAATACTGCATAAAATTGAAACATAGTAACAAAAAAACCCATAATTTATAACATTATTCATAATTTATTTTGCTAAATTTGAGAACTATTTTTAAATGATGGTGTTTATTTTGGTGACAAATAGTTATATGAAATTTAGTAATTCTTCAATTTAACTTCAATATATTTTGTCTATTACATTCAAATGGAATTAAATTTAATACATTTGATTTAATACAGTCTAGTCCCATTTTATAAAAAGTAAATCCAGTTTTCTATCCATCCATCTATTTATTTGTCCATCCATCTATCTATCTACCCATCCCAAGCAGTGAATAAGCCTGCAATGCAGTTGGCTTAACATTAAAAATTGATGATTCATGCATGGTGAGATTTACGGTTATTTTTACATCATCCTTTGTAGTTTTCTGCCATTTTAAATTCTAAATATTGAGTATGCATTATTTTTTAAAGTCGTTATGATCATTTTTAAATAACCAAAAGCTATTGTTTCAAGTGAAAACAGAAGAGTTATTGTAAGAGCTTACATAATTAGCTACTAAATGGTAAGGACAATAATTGCTGTAGTAGATCAGGGGAAGAGGAGAACAAGTTATAATCATTGCCTATATTTATTTTTGGTCATTTAGCCTTAGCAAATAATGCTGATAATAGTTTTTCTTTATAATAGAGACTCTCATCTACTTTTAAATTGTTAACTTTAATGCAGTTATTTGTTACCGTTCGCACATCTTAATGAGCCAGGCAGATGGAGTCATGCTTCAAATACTTGGTGATTCCAGGTGAGTATGTATATAAGAGAGAAAATAGGGTCTGATAATTGGTCTATTTTTATACCTCCATTTTCTGGGATACATGATTATTGCCTTGTTAATCAAAGCTTATTACCATGCCTCTCTAGTCAATTGGAGGAGGTTTGCCTTTCTGTTCCACATTCATTTTGTCTCTTTGGCACTTCTCTGAACTTAGGGCTGAGTTTCACACTAATCACACCATCCATCTATTGACTGACTGTCACACTCCTGAAATAAAATAGTGTAAAAATAATGTAACAATGTCAGATTACCCTATTTCCATTGTCCCTGTGCATTCTAATCTTGCAAAGCCAATGATAAATATTTATTACTGACATTTAAAGAAACCATTTGGCACCTCTGGAAGAAACAGAAACACTTTGCAAATAATTATTACTTTCTAGTTCAATAAAATTAAAAGTTAGACATACTTGAAATAATTCAATGACTATAAATTTAAGACTTCAACACCATATTAATTTTAAGAATACATAAAACTACTAAAAGGCCATTAGAACGTCTGAAACACTTACTAAATGTTGCTTACTTTAACAAACTATTACAAAATGAACACTTTAAATCTTATTCAGAAATTCAGGGGCATCTTTAGATGGTACAAAAAATAAAACATTAATGTTACCAAATATACATAAAGCTCATCTTCACTAAAGTAAATAGCATAATAGCAGTATTTTCATATGTAGGAATTACAGTTATTATTTCATCAAAAATGTAGAAATTGCATAAGGAAAATGTAAGAAGACTTTATTTTGTAGAACATCAGTTATTTGAGCAGACATTTCCAAACGTCCCAGTTGCTAGATTTTGCTAAGAGTATAGTCAAATGAAAGTACTTAGTTTTGTTGGAAATGACACCTTAGCAATAGAAAATGCTCTGTTTTCTGCTTTCAGAACTACCAGGTGATTACAGGATGATAAAATTTCCATTGGAAATCCAATGTAGCAATTGAAGCAAGGGGTCAAAAGGAATTGCACTGAAGATACCTTATGATAGGTATGATCTATTAAAGAAGATACTGGTCAGCAAGGTGTGAAAAAATGTTAGTCAGTAAAAAATGTTAAATATAGTGTTAATGCTAAAAGAGTTTTAAGCATATACAGTGCAATGAGCTACTGAAAATAGAAGGATGAATGAGTAGGAGCAAGCACTGGCAAGCATTACGAAGGCCCCTTATTCACATGAACAGATGTTTATTAAATGAAAAAATGAATATATTTTTATTTCCACACCTAGAATAAATAACCACATGTTATGGAGTCTCAAACACAGAATGTGTATCTTATTTTGTTTTTGTTTTTGCCTTTTTAAAATAAGTGGTTTCCAGTAAGCATCTTTAGTTATGAAATGAGTATTTCCCCAAACTACTGCGTGGTATCTTGTGCTCTTGGACAAGTTTATAGCAGTCTCAGGGCTAAGATATTTTAGTCAGCAATCAGTGCTGCTGCCAGACTAAATGCATATTTTATTATACTGTCCCAGGCTCATTCATCTCCCATGACTCTCCAAGGCCTACAGAATGAAGTTGTAAAACATCTGCCTGGCATTCACAGCCCTGGATAGTTGGGCCATGTAGCCAACTATTTCCAACTTTACTACTTACTACTCTCCAACAGGCCTTCTGCTATCAAGTTACTCCCTCGCTTGTCATCCTTCCTCATTCCATCATTGCTAAGAAACTATAATGAGAGAAATATAGCAGATCTGTTATGTAATGTAGAAAGAGCTTATCATGTTGACTCTACTGCTAAACTCTCAAGATTTTGGGAAAATCCAAAAAGAACTTAAAATGCTTTCTTAATGCCCCATTTGGCCTATTTTAGAATAGAATATACAGAAAGATGACACTGCCAGCCACCAACTAATCAGTTTACCCAAATAATGTGCAAGCATGACCCACTTTTTCCCCCATAGTGTTTAAATCTTGTCTCTGCCCTAATTTTTATACTTTCTGTTTCTGTTCATGTTAAATGAAGTAAACCTATTTATTGGTTTTCCTTATATACAAGTAAACAGTGTGCTAAAAATAACCTCTAGGTCCCTGAGTTATTCTTTGGCATTCCAATCTTTACTCTTTTTTATTGTTTTTTAGATCTATTCCCCAATTTTCATCTTCAAGAGAAATCCTCCATGCTTTCCCATCCGGATTGTTTATCTCCATTCACTAGATTTCTTTAGCATTTATCATTTCTACCACTTGCTTTGTATTCATCTCAACAAATTTACAGAGTATCCCAAATAAATCCAAAATCAGTGTTTTGATGTGATTTTTCTTTTTAATACTCAACTTTCTCAACCTATGCTCTTCATTCTTAGACACATTATCTCTTTATTTCCTTTTTTTATTTCAATAGAATTTGGGGTAACAGGTGGTGTTTGTTTACATGAATAAGTTCTTTAGTGATGATTTCTGAGATTTTGGTGCACCCATCACCCAAGCAGTGTACACTGTACCCAAAGTGTAGTCTTTCATCCCTTGCCACCCCCTACCCTTTCCTCTGAGTCTCCAAAGTCCAATGTATCATTCTTATGCCTTTGCCTCCTTATAGCTTAGCTCCCACATATGAGTGAGAACATACGATGTTTGGTTTTCCATTCCTGAGTCACTTCACTTAGCATAATAGTCTCCAATTCCATCTAGGTTGCTGCAAATGCCATTATTTTGTTTCTTTTTATGGCTGAGTAGTGTGTATATATATGTGTGTGTATATATATATGGGTATATATATATCTCTCACATTTTCTTTATCTACTCGTTGATTGTTGGGCATTTGGGCTTGTTCCATAGTTTTGCAATTGCAAATTGTGCTGCTACAAATATGCATGTGCAAATATCTTTTTCATATAATGAATTCTTTTCCTCTGGGTAGATACCTAGTAGTGGGATTGCTGTATCAAACAGTGGATCTACTTTTATTTCTTAAAGGAATCTCCACACTGTTTTGCATAGTGGTTGTACTAATTTACATTCCCACCAACAGTATAAAAGTGTTCCTTTTTCACCACATCCATGCAAACATCTATTTTTTTGAATTTTTTTACTATGGCCATTCTTGCAGGAGTGAGGTGGTATCACACTGCGGTTTTGATTTGCATTTCCTTCATAATTAGTGATGTTGCGCTTTTTCCATATGTTTATTGGTCATTTGTATATCTTCTTTTGAGAATTTTCTACTTATTTCATTAGCTCACCTTTTGATGAGATTGATTGTTTTTCTTGCTGATTTATCTGAGTTATTTGTAGATTCTGGATATCAGTCCTTTGTCAGATATATAGATTGTGAAGATTTTCTCCCACTCTGTGGGTTGTCTATTAACTCTGCTGCTGCTTTTTATTATTATTATTATTATTTTGCTGTGCAGAAGCTTTTTAGTTTAAGTAAGTCCCATTTATTTATCGTTGTTTTCGTTGCATTTGCTTCTGGGTTTTTAACCATGAAGGCTTTGCCTAAGCCAACTTGGTTTCTTTCAGACTACTTTTCTATGTCCTTCCTCATTCTACCACTCTGTCTTGTCTTTGCTGATTCTTCGTAGAATTGTCTTCTTCAACTTTCTCTTATATTCCTTATATCACTCTTTATATTCATCCTAGAAACTTTGCTTGACCTTTATCAAACTGTCCCCAAATCCATCACAATAACTACAACCCCATTCCCACCTTTCTAATTGTCTCCACATGGCTCTATCATCCATTCAGCATGGTCAAATGGAGTGTATCATCTTCAGGCCCCTGTCAGCTTCTTTCTTTTGCTCCTTTCAGTGACTCAATTCATAAGTTTTAAACCCATCTCTGACTCTCCCTCATACTCCTCATTCAATCAGTAGTGAAGTTCCTTAGATCTGGACTTCTAACTATGCTCACATTGTAAGTAAAATGCAGGTTCAGTTACTCACTGCTTGCAGAGTCTGATTAGCAAGAGCAAAGTCTAGCGTAAAGAAAGTGACTTTGTATTCCAAAGCTAGTTTAGAGGAAGAAGTTCAGCTTTCCTGCCTTAAAAGTACCATTTCACTTTTAGAGAAGAAAGCAGGTGCTGTTAAAGGGAGACTTGGTGTGAAAGGCCCACAGGGAAGGGAGCAAACCGCTGAGGGTCTACATGACTAGCTTCGGTGCCTTATCTATCAGGTGGTTGAGCTGACTCCATCACGGACAAAAGTAATTGTGCTTTGGGTTGTAAGCTGACTTTTGTCTCTTGAGGCTATCTCCTGGTGGGAGAGAGTTCTACTCTGGAGATTTTAAGTAAGCACAGTTAGATAAGCATGCCCTGCAAGGAGTGTCTGGTGAAGGGAAGGTATAAGGTTATAATTACATTTCTAAAGAGCTAAATAGGAAGAAGGGAACAGGGGAATAGGGGAAAGAGAAAAGAGAAAGAAATAATTAAAATATTTCTTAGAAAAATTGGGGTACTTGGTTTTAACATTGGTTTTATCTTCAAGTAATTTGACTTCTTCAAATTATTATTCTAAGTGAAGTAACTCAGGAGTAGGAAAACCAGACATTGTATGTTCTCACTCATTAGTGGGAGCTAAGCTATGAGGATGCAAAGGAGTTCAAGACCAGCCTGGCCAACATGGTGAAACCCTGCCTCTACTAAAAATACAAAAATTATCCAGGCGTGGTAGTGCATGCCTATAATCCCAGCTACTCAGGGTGCTGAGACAGGAGGATAGCTTGAACCCGGCAGAGGTTGCCGTGAGCCAAGATCGTGACACTGCACTCCAGCCTGAGCGACAGAGTAAAACTCTGTCTCAAAAGAAAAAAAAAAAAAAAGAATAACACAATGGACTTTGGGGACTGAGGGGGAAAAGGTGGAAAGGGGATGAGGGATAAAAGACTACAAATTGGGTTCAGTATATACTGTTCGGGTGATGAGTGCACCAAAATCTCACAAATCACCACTAAAGAACTTACTCATGTATTCAAATACAACCTGGTCCCCCAAAACCTATGGAAATAAAAAAAAATATTAAAAAGTACAGGAGAGATATCTGAGTTAATGGAGATGTTCTAAAACTGAATTTGTGATGGTAGCATGGCTTTAAATGTAGTAAAAATCATCATTTAATTGTGCATTTAAAATGGGTGAATTTTATGGTATTTAAATTATGCTTCAATAGAACTGTTAAGATTTTTTTTTAAAGAAAAAAAATTACGTTTATGTAATCCTCACATGTAAAATCCCATCCAGGGTAATTTAAAATATTTCCACATCCAAGCAGCCCTCCTTTAATCCTATAGTTCTTTGTTTCTACCCTCTTCACATTCACTGTATTTTCTGTATGTTTTCCAGGTAAATATTTCATTCCAAGTTTTGTTTTTCTTTTTCCTTTTCTTTTGGTTTGGGGAGCAGTGGTATTTATTTGGTTTTTCTATTATTTATCATTGACAGGTAATAATTACAAATATTTATGGGATATACAGTGATATTTCAGTATGTGTATATAATGTGTACTGATGAAACCAGGGCAACTAGCATAACCACCATGTCAAGTGGTTATGATTTCTTTGTGTTCATTTGAAATATTCCCTTCAAGTTTTTTGAGCATATACAATAAATTATAGTTACCCAGATTTTATTTTATTTTTTGATAGAGATGTTTAAGAACGAAGACAAACTTACTCATTTTTGTAGACTCTACAAGACCTTGCTTAATTCCTCACATATGAAACATTTTATCATGTTGAAATAGAAGACATTAACTAAAAATATACTAGAAAAAGGGATAATCAATACTTGCTACTTCAAAAGGAAAATAAAAGGCTTTTGGTCATAAGGAAAAGTTGGAAGAGAAAATTAGAAAGCAGAGGAACGTTAAGTTGGAGATAATCACTTGGCCCAACAAACTGGAAGTGCAGTTAAAACAATTACACCAGTGGATTTAAAATAAATGAGAGAACACAAGAGAATGATGTAGCAACAGTGGATTTCTTTAAATATCTTTGGTTCTTTAGAACAGATTTGTGAACAAGAGTTTCTGAGTTTTCTATCACTAAAATTAGTTCTAAGCAGTTATATCTTGGCATACAGCTCTAACCCTAGATGCTTCTAAGCAAAATTACATTTCAGTCCTAAAACCTTCCACTGTAAAGGATGCCCCTCTAGAGTGTTTTATTCCCTATCACCTTTAGAGAATTTGCAAAGTGGATTCCAGTGTTCACTTCTATTCTTGAAGTACTGTGTGGTCTCAGTCCATTTAATAAGGGGATTGTTAGCACCTTTAGTTCTAAGGAAAATTTAAACCCTTTCTTCCAAAATTATGTTAAGAAGAAAAAAACAATAATTTTCCATCTTCTCATGAAATTTGTAACATGAGCCCAAGCTAAAGGAGACTATCAGCAGCAATACACACTAGGAGTATTAGTGGCTGATTTAGAATAAGTGAAGGAAGAGATGTTTAAAGAGACAGAGATAAAGCTGCCATATATATACCAAGGGGGATGGAAGGGAGTGGTTCTCAAACTTTGATGGGTGCAAAAATCCAATGGCAAATTTGATATTATCAATTATCAGAAAATTATCAGGAAAGAATCCCAGAAGTTCTGGCCGGGTGTGGTGGCTCAGGCCTGTAATCCCAGCACTTTGGGAGGCTGAGGCAGGCAGATCACTTGAGGTAAGGAGTTCGAGACCAGCCTGGCCAACATGTTGAAACCCTGTCTCTACTAAAAACGCAAAAATTCGCTGGGCGTGGTGGCAGGCACCTGTAATCCCAGCTACTTGGGAGGCTAATGCAGGAGAATCACTTGAACCCAGGAGGCAAAGACTGCAGTGAGCCAACATCATGCCATTGCACTCCAGCCTGGGTGACGGAGAGATCCTCTGTCTCAAACAAAACAAAACAAAACAAAACCCAAAGACAGAATCCTAGAAGTTGTGATTTAGACCATTCTGGATAAAGCCTGAGAAGTGCATTTTAACAAGCATCCCCCAGTGAGTCTATGTATGAAGTCTATGGTGTGTATTTTGGGTTAAATTACTACAAGTTCTAGTCTTACACTAATCTTCGCCTCAGTAGCTACTAAGACAAGCAGACATATTGAAATAACACAATTCTATTTACATGAAGGTGCGTCATGGGTTTAATATTTAAAGCTGGAATCCAGTAAATATACTAATCTCATCTATTAAAAGTCCATTCATTTGTGTACTCTAAGTAGTCATCAGTAATTTTCTAAAGGTTCTATGTGGTTATACTTTAAAATGAGCAAGATTTAGCAGATGTTAGCCATAGATCTGATTTAAGGATTTTTTACCTTATGTCATTGGAACTATATTTGGTTTTTAGTAAAGCAGAAATATTCATACAGAACTCATTTTACAATGTTTTAAAATGTCCATTGAACAAAAATTCTGAACTATCTCATTTTATTTTTTAATGCAATTCATGATGTCTTCAACTTGCATCTTGCCAACACAGCTGGGCTTTTTAATTAACACATAGTTGAATTTATGTTAATGACATATATATTGAAATTGAAGTAATAAAATATAAGTATGACAATTCTGGCTGTGAATAAATTTTACCTAACATATACTACATGGCTTGTGCCAAAATAAAGCAAACACTTGAAGAGAGAGAGAGAGAGACAGAGAGAGAGAAACAGATCGCATTGCAATATAAAGAAAAGGTCAGAGAGTTATCTGGTCTCCTGGTCTGTATGTTTAGATGGGAAACTACAGATTTATCTCTTATTACATATGATTATTCTGAAAAGTCTGTGATTAATCAATTTTTATGACTAGACTCATATTTGAAGTGCACAGGGATGCTATGAAGAACTCCAATAAAGGTAAGAGTCATCCTAATTTTATATCTGTTGGCTCTTTTATATATAAATGTATATTTTAAATATCAGCCATTTTATAGCTAATCTTATCTGTAATATTATTCTGTATCTCCTGCCATTTATAGATATTCTCAACAATAAGTCATAATTTTATTATAATTATGACACTTTTCCAATTTTCCTGTCTGAATTCCCGATAGGTCCTATGGTTTAGTAAAGCATATGAAATGTCTAATTTTAATCCAATGCCTTCTTATCATAGATACTGTGCTGGTGCAGTACCTTGCCAAATAATGTTGACTTGTTGATGTTTGGTTTTCTTATATCTCTGAATGAGAGACACCTAGTATGTGTGAAAATGTTCTTTGATTTTTTGGTAATGATTTTTTACTGAGATAAAACTCAAATAACAAAATTTACCATTTTAAAATTCAATCATTTTAAAGTGTACAATTCATTTGCTTTTAATACATTCAGAATGTCGTACAACCATCATCAACATCCAGTTGAAGAATATTTGTGACACTCAAAGACAACTCATACTTGTCAGTCACTTCACAGTCTCCCCTCATCCAGCTTCTTGCAAGCAGCAATTTGTATTTTCTACCTATGAATTTCATATAAATTGAATTATAAATTATGTGTCCTTTGGTTTTTTAATTCTTTTACTTAGCATATTTTCAAGGTTGATCCACACTATAACATGTATCAGTATTCCATTCCGTTTATTTATTTTTTATTTTTATTTTTATTATTTATTTATTTATTTATTTTGAGACAGAATTTCGCTCTTGTTGCCCAGGCTGGAGTGCAACGACACAGATTTCGGCTTGCTGCAACCTCTGCCTCCTGGGTTCAAGTGATTCTTCTACCTCAGCCTCCCGAGTAGCTGGGATTATAGGCATGTGCCACCACGCTTGGCTAATTTTGTAATTTTAGTAGACACGGGGGTTTCTCCATGTTGGTCAGGCTGGTCTCGAACTCCTGACCTTAGGTGATCCGCCCACCTTGGCCTCCCAAAGTGCTGGGATTACAGGCGTGAGCCACCAAGCCCGGCCTCCATTTCATTTAATAATTGAATAATATTCCACTATATGAATTTATTGCACTTTATTAATCAGTTGTATTGTTTCTATGTTTTTGTCTATTGCAAATAATGATGTTATGAACATTCATGTACAACTTTTTGTTTGAACTCTTGTTTTCAATTCTCTTGGGTATATCCCTAGAAATATAATGGGATATATATTATATATATATATATAATATATATAGTACATATAGTATATAGTACATATAGTAATTCTATTATTGACTTTTTGTGAAAATATCAAAACTTACAGACTGATGCACCTTTTTACATTTCCAACAACAGTGTATGAGGATGACAATTTCTCTACATCCTCACCAATACTTGTGATTTTTGTTTTGTTTTTTTGGTGTGGTTTTGTTGCTTTTAAAATAAATTTATTATAGGCACCCTGCTGGGTGTGAAGTAGTGTTTCTTTGTGTCCCCAGTGGCAAATGCTGTTGAGCATCTTTTCATGTTTGGGGTTTTGTTTTTTTGACAATTTGTATATCTCTTTTTTGAGAAATGTCTATTCAAGTCTTTTGCCCATTTTTAGTTGGTATTTTTGCCTTTTTATTGTTGAAATAAAGGTTTTCTCTATATATTCAGTATACTAGGCCATTATCAGATATATGACTTGCAAATATTTTCTCCCATTCCATGGACTTGTCTTTTCATACTTTTGATAGTGCACTTTGATGTACAAAAATGTCTCATTTTAATAAAATCCATTTTATCTATGCTTTCTTTTTTTTTTT
>NW_012118688.1:1624811-1647235 GCF_000951035.1 Colobus angolensis palliatus
TTTGGTTTTCTCTTCTTGTGATAGTTTGCTAAGAATGATGGTTTCCAGCTGCATCCATGTCCCTACAAAGGACGCAAACTCATCCTTTTTGATGGCTGCATAGTATTCCATGGTGTATATGTGCCAATGTGTGTACACATATGTGTATGTGTGTGTGTATCTATGCTTTCTTTAGTTGCCCATGAATTTAGTGTCATCTCTAATAATGCATTGTCAAATCATCATCATAAGGAATAGCTCCTATTTTTCTTTAAGAGTCTTAAAGTTTTACTATTATATTTAGATCTTTGATCTATTTTAGTTAATTTTTATATATGGTTTGAGGGAGGGGTTGAACTTCATTCTTTTCTATGTGAATATCGGTTGTCCCAGCAACATTCCCTGAAGAGACTATTCTTTCTCCCATTGAATTATTGCCACTCTTGCTGAAAATAAATTAATGATATTGATTTCCATGTTTTCTTCTAAGCTTTTATCAAACACATTTTACTTTCCTTTTACATCTTATATATAAAAGTGTTTTTCCAGTAGTCTCAATTACATATGTTACAATGTTAACTCTTAACAACTTTTATTTTTAGTGAAAAACCTGGTAAGTAAGCAATTTTAACCGTCTATCAGTTTGCAGAGCTCAGGACAAGAGCAGAGCTGCATACAGTGTGTGACTCTTTGTGTTATAGCCAGACGACTTGGCTAACTCCACATGTCCCCAGGCCTTACCTAGAATTTAATGGTTGTAAAATAGAAAAGTCAAAACAATTATCAAAAATGTTTAGAAGCAGTTTGTAATTTTAAAACATCTACCAAAGATAGTATCTGACCTGCCTAATTCAGACCAAATGTCTTAAGTTTTGAAGGCCATTTAATTTTGCCAATAATTTTTAAATTGTCTTTATTTTCCAGAGACCGCTAAAGTCACATGAACCAGAAGGCATTTAAGTTTTTAATTTTTCTGATAAAATATTTAAATCTATTCTTTCCTTTTAAGGAAATTACTTAGAGCTCTTTCATGTACTTTGGTAGTAAAATATTACACACACACGACATATATAAACACACAGAAGCATATCTTATAGAGTTACAAGATGTATTTGCAAACTAACTATCAGGAAGTGGTATTTTGGCTTTTTAACTTAACTTGTTTCTGAATTAGATTACTGGATTTAGGGAGGGGACTTTACTGTTTTGTTTTGTTTTTCCTCAAGGGATCCCAGGCTATTAGAAATTATTTTAGGTCCTCTCATGTGGGCATTGAGGGTGGCAAGAAGAAGGATGGACAGACAGTCATAAATGGAAAAACAGAATTTTTAACTGACTAAGAATTTTTTTCTTCTTTCTCAGAAATAGAAGAGAGGCCTTAAAATTATGTATGTGTGTGTGTGTGTGTGTGTATAATTATATATATAATTTTATATATACACATACAGAGATATACATCAATTATAATTAAGTTGGCATTTAACTATAGAGCTCTTAAAGATACATCTTTTCAAATATTACCAGATCTTAGCTGGGACAAACAGCTGATATTTCAAAAGTAGCATAAATATCAAAACAGAAAGAATTCATTTCTTGTGTTGGTAATTGAACCCAGACTGTCACTGTGACAACACAAAATCCTAACCACTAGGCCACAGCATGGGGTGGTCTCCATTGCAGCCAACAGGCTACATAGGGGAACCAAATTAACATTTTCTATTCTGGCAGGGAGTAATATACACATTACAAAACACAGACACTGAGGTGCCAAAGACAACCAAAAGACTTTTCAAGTCAGAGCTCCAAACCAAGATTTCCCAAGGGTTTTCTTCCAAACATGCCTCCTGTTTTTCATCCAATTGAGGAATATTTCTCCAAGTCAAGACCCTCCCTACAATCTAGGGAGGGCCAATCCAAGATTTGTAAAGGAGTCCTGATTCCTCTAGGGAGGCTATGAAATCAGGAGAAGGGAAGGGATGTTGACCACACTTAGAATACTCACCCCAAAATCCCAAAGTGTATCTTCCAATTGCAGAAACTTTTTTTTCACTGCAAGGAGGTTCCGACACAATAGGTCAACCACACCAGTAAGAACAGTGCCAGGTGCAGCCTTCAGTTCAAAAGAGCTGCACAGCTGCTGTGACTTGCCTCCTGGTCCACTCCATTGGCAAGGGGCCGCCAAACTGAGAACAAACACCCTTAGGGCAGATACTGGAAGAGTCCCCAAATTTGCTACAGCCTTGTGGGCTCTTCTTGCCTGCTGTCATGTGTTGCAGCAAAGAAAGAATTTAATAATGACAGCATCAGCCAAGCAAGGAGAACAGGGAGAAATTTCTCAAACCTGTCTCTGAAAATTCAGAGGCCAGGGTTTTTAACGTGTACTTGGGTGGGCAAGGGACTGGGGAACTGGAACAATTGACTGGCTGGTGATGAAATCTCAGGAGCATCTTAAACTGTCTTTGTGCAGCTTAGTCAGTTCCCAGAAGAGGGTGTGGTTCACCAGGTGGTGCCAAAATGCTGAATCTGAAAATATCTCAAAGATCAGTTCTTCAGGTTTCACAACAGTGAAGATCTCTATAGAAGTAGTTTGGGGAAGTTATAAATTTTACAACCCAGGTTGTGTGACTCTGGGACAGCCAGCCACTTTTACGAAAACATATTAAGCAATGGCAGGTCATTTTTAGCTATGTCTATTCTTTAGCAAAGTTCAAGCACCTACCGTAATTTTAACCTGTGTTATGAATTAAGCTTCAGTCTCCAGACAAGAAAAGGGGCTTTTTTCTTGCCTCCAAGTTTAACTATAGACCAATTCCCTCTCGTAGTTATCTTAGCATTTGTGCTACAGTAAGCAATAATTATTATTATTATTTAGCCTGTAAGATTAGAAAGAAGATGAAGTCAGTCATGTTAGATTTCTCTCATTATTTATAATTGTGGAAAGGTGGTTTCAATATAGGGCTTAGATCACTGCACTTGCTGAATAAATTCATTAAGTAAATACTAATTGAACACCTACTATTTTGGGGGCTCAGAAACCAATACCCTAAAATACAGCATTTTGGCCAGGTATGGTGACTCACGCCTGTAATCCCAGCACTTTGAGAGGCCGAGGCAGGCCGATCACCTGAGGTCAGGAGTTTGAGACCAGCCCGGCCAATATGGGGAAGCCCCGTTTCTACTAAAAATACAAAAAATAGCTGGGCATGGTGGCGGGTGCTTCTAATCCCAGCTACTTGGGAGGCTGAGGCATGAGAATTGCTTGAACCTGGGAGGTGGAGGTTGCAGTGAGCCAATATTGCGCCACTGCACTCCAGCCTGGGCCACAGAGTGAGACTCAGTCTCAAAAACAAACAAACAGCAAAAAAAGTAGCATTTTACAAGGCTACAATTAAAATACTACATTTAAAAATGTAGCATTTTAACGTGCTGAACAAAAGAAGCCTCAAGGTCTCACATTCCTCCTCCCCCTCTCTCCACAATCTTGCCCAAATAAGTTGAAATTCCTTTATCTGCCTAGGATCCAGACCCACTGAAAAGAACAATTGTTTTTTCTTTCTCTTCCTGTTATCTCATCATCTGTTGGAGAAAAGAAGACCAAGATGTGACCACATCTGAGTGGATCTTTTTAGATTTATAATGACTGTCTTTGAGAATCATTAAAATGCCAAAGAAAACTATTTACAAGTTAATCTCTGTTTTCTGATCTAATCATTCCCCATAGGTAGCAATGATTTATTGCCCCTCAATTCCTCTTCTCCCCTAGCCCATAACCTCTTACCAGGATCAAAATCCTATTCTTACTGTAATTTTAAGATGGTATAATATATGTTTCTATTAACCACTGGGAAGTTGGTTCTTCATTCTGAAGGCTCCAGTGTATACACATTAAATAAATTTGTACACTTTTTCTCCTATTAATCGATCTGGCTTATGTCAGTAATTTTTTAGTGAAACCTTAGGGGCCAAGAGTCTTGGCCCCCGCAGAACCCGTATATGAAAGCCTAGCACTGAAATAGCGGAGATTCACTGCTATCCCTGAACCATTAACTTTTTGAGAGCTCTATGAAAAAGAAATTTCTGCCTTGTTCAAACCACTTGGTTTTTTGTCTATTTTACAGCAGCATTGTCTATCCTTCAACTAATATATTTTTCATGTGAATCAAGCAAAAAAACAGCGTTAAACACAATTAGAAGTACTACCTTGTATAGCTGAAGAAATACATCTGTACATGCTTGTTTACTTAAGACTTTAAATATAGTAATAATAATAAAATTATATTTCTTAGATAAATAGGAACTCACAGGCATGTTTTAAGTAAAAATCATGAAGAAATAAAATGTTAAAATATTAATTAAAATGAAAGCAAGCCTAAGTCCAAAGTTTTAACTACTTAGTCAACAAATAGTTCGTTAAGAATAAAACATGTGTTAGATATTTATCAATAGCTAAATGAATAAATCTATGACCCCAATAAGGGATTCGGTGTTCCACCAAGTTACCTAATGACTCATATTACCAATACTTGAAAATAACTATTAGCTCTTTCTGTAGTAGAAGTAACAAAAGGAGATACAAAGTTCTGAGCCTGAGTCACACCCTTTGGACTAGGCCACAGGACTTAGCATAGTACTAATGAACAGGAACCTGGCTCTCCTACTTATGTCACATGGCCAGCATAGTGACAATGCCACAACTAGAGTTGCCTCAAAGCCTGCAGGCTCCTCAAAAACAGTTATCCTTCTCAATCAATTTACATAAAAGGAATGGTTTATTTTGAGGAAACATTATGCATTTTTGCTTTAATTTCTCTCTGTTCAGCCTGAGTTTTTTTTTTTTTTTTTTTTTCCCCTAAAACTGAAGAAGGGAAGTGATAATCAGTGGAGAAATGAAGCCAATTTTTTTTTTTTGGAGGATGTATATTTTGAAAAGTCTATTGAGAACAAAATTTACAGAAGCATACAATGTATTTTACTTCTAAATTTCCAAAGAGATGTAAGTAGTTATTTCTGTTAGAGATGTATGTAATCATTTTTGCATAAAAACACTGTAAAGATTTGTAGAGAAATGCAGTAAAAAAGGGCTGCCTAGAAATAATCAAGTTTTGGGATATTATATAAATGAAACCCAAAAGCTCTAGAATGAAATTGTCAGAGTAGGCAAATGAGCAGGAGGAGGAACCCCTGAGAAAAGAGGATCTGGGAAATCTCACACCCCAGAGACCACCCAAAATATGCGTGCTAGATATGAGCAGAGAGGAGGCGATATGGACAGGAGGCAGGGAAACACTGGGTGGAAGAGGGCAGTTCCCTGGCAAAGGCCCCACCCTCAAGTCTGGAAACTGAAGCCCTATATGAGAACAGTTATCCCTGTTTTCCCACCCAAATGTTGCTTTTTCCAAAGCTACCCTGGCCCACCACAACTCCCATCCTGTACCCATAAAAACCCCAAACTCCACTGGCAGAGGGCCAGAGCAGCGTGGCAGAGAAAGAGAGACAAGAAGAAGCATCTGAACATCTAACAGGCAACTGGACAGTCAGAAAGGAGTTTGGCTGGGGAAGATTATCTTCCCGCTCCTTCATCTTTCTAGCTCCCCATCCCGCTGAGAGCCACCTCCATGACTCAATAAAACCTCCACATTCACCATCCTTCCAGACCATGTGACCTGATTCTTCCTGGATGCCAGAGAAGGACCCAGGTAACAAGAGGGCAGGGTGTAAAAGGTTGTCACCCTGACTCTCCACTGAGCTGGTTAACAGCCATCTACAGACAGTAACTTCTGAAAGAACATTAATTGTAACACACCCCTAGATGCTACCATGGGGCCAGAGCACAAAAGCGCTCGCCCGGGCTCTGGCACCCACTCACCTGTGTGCTTCCCCTCCCACAAGGAGTTTGAGTGCTGTGGCCCAGTAAGCAAGCCACAACCCTGTTGCAAGGGATCCTGCGAAGGAATCCAGGGAATGGGAACACTCTCATCTCAGAGGGGAAATACCCACACAGAAAGAAACGCTCCTTAATATGCCCAGTAATTGCTCACCTCTGCAGTTAACCTGACAGAATGTAGCTAGGTACATGCTAAAAGGGGAAAAAAAGACAAAGGAGAAATTCCTAAGAGATACCCAGGTTCAATAAGTACAGATTTTACCACTATGCAACCTTCCTGGGGTGGCAGTAGTGAGCAACACTGCCCCCTTTAGGTAGGTAGGATACGGATAGGTATTGATCACTGGGCCTGCACATGCGCATCAACTGACAGTAGGGAGAATCCCACAAACAGGGGACAGGAACTAGGCGAGGTTGCCGGGGAGAGAGGGAAGGTGAGGACTTAAGGCAGAAGCAGGAAACTAGACAAAGAGGCAAACTTAAAGAGTCCAACATAATAAGAGCCACAAAACAGAACTGTGAGAGCTGCTGGCTCATTCTCTTTCAAGCAACCCCATCTGCCTCTTTAAATAAACTCTGCTACCACTTAATTCTTGCTGCTACTGCTGTGTCTCCCAGCTGGGTCAGCCCACTCTTCTCTTGAAGTATATTTACTTCAATAAACTCCCTGCTCCTTATTTTCCTTCAATAAATTATCTGCTGTTTGTTAAATTGTCTTTTGGCCCAATTCTTTGTACCAAGAAGGACAAGAACCGGGGACTCAACTCTTCCCAGCAAGAAAATCTTCTGGCAAAGCCCAAATACCACTCTGTTCAATAATAACTATGTGGATTGTTCCTAGAAATTAAATTCCTTGACTCTAACGTTCACAAAATAAATAAATAAATAAAAATTTTAAATAAAAACTCTGTTTAATAACTCTGAAGTCATAGTTGGTAACCTCTAGGTTCCTGGCATTTTGTTTTTCAACTTTTAGGTTTAGTGTGTACATGTGCAGTTTTGTTACATGGGTTGTGTGCTGCTAGGGTTTGGTGTACAATTAATTTCATTATCCAGGTAGTGAGCATAGCACCCAATAAGTAGTTTTTCAACCCTTGCCCTCCTCCCACCCTTCTTCCTCAAGTAGGCCCCAGTACCTTTTATTCTCATCATTGTGTCCATATGTACTCAGTGTTTGGCTCCCATTTATAAGTGAGAACATGCAATATTTGGTTGTCTGTTCCTGTGTTAATTCACTTAAGATACTGGTCACCAGCTTCATCCATGTTCCTGCAAAGGGCGTGATTACATTTTTCTTCATGATTGCATAGTATTCTATGATATATATGTACCATATTTTTAAAATCCAGCTCACTGTTGACAGACATCTAAGTTCATTCCATATCCCTGTTATTGTGAACAGTGCTATGATGAGCTTAGGAGTGTATGTGTCTTTTTGGTTGATAATGATCCATCAATGCTATTTCATCTGTTGTAGCCAGTGGACCACTCTGGTGCTGAATGATGATGGTCAGAAAGACTATACATGTTAATGGGGAGAAAGTATATAGAAACTCTCTGTATGTTCCACTCAACTTTTCTGTGAACATAAAACTCTCTAAAAATTAGAGTTTATATAAAAAATTGAAAAAAGAGAGTCTTACTTTCTTATACAACAGTATATTATCAATGGACATTCTATTTTCATTATAGGGACATCATAAGAGTCAGTCTTCAGATGGCACTCATGGTTTCTCTAGTGGAATAATTTGAAGGATCATCTTGACTATAATTTCTTCCATTTTAAAATTATCATCATAATTATTTACTGTATGTCATATGATAGATATAAATTATTTGTAATTTATCTAATAACTAAGCCTTGCAATCATTATCCTTAACTTCATAGATATTGAGAGTGAAACTGAAAAAAGGATACATAAGTTTTGCAAGGTCACAGAAGTAGTAAAGCAGAAGTGGAATTAAGACAGGGAGGACCAACTAATTCTGGAGCCATGTTATTCTAACCCAGTTCGGGGTCTCCTTCAGAATCACTTCTTAGATCTTTTACCTTTGAAACCATTTCACTAAGAGACACAAATCCTTAAAAAAAAAGGTACCAGAATGTCGTTGCATAAAATAATTTTATTAAAAGTTATTTAAAGCACTTTTTGCAAAGCAATAGGGGTTGTATTACTGGTGCTCATGTCCTCTATATTTTATTAATCTCATTATCATCATTATGTATGCATTCATGAACCCAGTGAACAGTTTTCAGAAAAACAGCGCTTACTAACTGCCAGGTACATTGAGTAAAGTAAATCTTTCTCACACACAGAATGTATTTTATGTACATTTTAGAATAGCAGATAAATGGGAATTATAAAATATTCCTGAGAGAATGAACATGAACTTTTGGAGGCCAAGATGGGCAGATAATGAGGTCGAGAGATCGAGACCATCCTGGCCAACATGATGAAACCCTGTCTTTACTGAAAATACAAAAAATTAGCTGGGTGGAGTGGCACGTGCCTGTAGTCCCAGCTACTCGGGAGGCTGAGGCAAGAGAATCGCTTGAACCCAGGTGGCGAAGGTTGCAGTGAGCCGAGATTGTGCCACTGCACTCCAGCCTAGCAACAGAGCAAGACTCCATCTCAAAATCAAAACAAAACAAAACAAGTAGAACTCTTACTAGAAAACGATCCAGAAATATATTAGAAGAGAGTATAAAAGTTTGTATTTTTTGATCCAGTCATGTTTGAGAACATTATAATATCTAGAAATGACTGTAGTCATTTATAAACATGTGTTAGCATTTTTTGTGTAACCTTTTTTTTTTTTTTGCATACTTCTAGTTTCCAACATCCTTGATGACTGAAATATGCCAAGTCATACTTCAGACAAATAATCATGACTAGTCCACTTCAGGTGCTTTAAAAAGGTTTTTTTTTTTTTTTTTTTGCCAAGTCATACTTCAGACAAATAATCATGACTAGTCCACTTCAGGTGCTTTAAAAAGGTTTTTTTTTTTTTTTTTTTGAGATGGAATCTCTCCCTGTCATCCAGGCTGGAGTGAAATGGTGTGATCTCAGCTCATTGCAACCTCTGCCTCCCAGTTTCAAGTGATTCTCCTGCCTCAGCCTCCTGAGTAACTGAGATTACAGGTGCACACCACCACGCCTAGTTAATTTTTTGTATCTTTAGTAGAGACGGAATTTCACCATGTTGGCCAGGCTGGTCTCGAACTCCTGACTTCGTTATCTGCCTGCCTCAGCCTCCCAAAGTGCTGGGATAACAGGCCTGGGCCACTGCGCCCGGCCAAGTTTGTTCATTTTTTGTGGTCATCATAATGGAGATAGGGATCCTCTGTGGTTAATGAAAACCAATCATTAAATTCAATATAGATGTTGCAATTAAGTATCTGCAGAGCACTTAGTGCCAATGAATATAAATTAATTCAGAATTCATCCAGAAATTGAAAATACATTATTTCTGACCTGAGCTATAATAGTACTAGCAT
Organism: Colobus angolensis palliatus; assembly: GCF_000951035.1. NCBI lineage: Eukaryota > Metazoa > Chordata > Mammalia > Primates > Cercopithecidae > Colobus > Colobus angolensis. The sequence goes on from NW_012118688.1 coordinate 1,634,174, forward strand.
GGTATTAGTTTGTTATTAATCACAAATCTCCTACTCTCCTTTTCATGTACAATTCTATATATTATTTTAGTGTCAACTACATTAATTCACCCCAACTTTATCTTTTCTTTAAAGCCTTTCTGAAGGAAGTCATAATACATGATAATTTAAATTTATATTTTATAATACATAACTTGATTAGGAGAATGTAATGAAACTGACAGATCACAGAAACAGAGATTTATAACAAGGTATCAAAACACCCAGTTATTTTTTAAGGCCGCTTCTTCCTTTAACAACCGAATTCTGAATTCTAACATTTCACCTCGGATCCCTGATTCAATGTTTTCCTCAAATACCTTCTGAGTACCACCAGCTCATTAAATTTTACAAGAATTATTTTATTAACTAATTTACATAAGACACAGAAGTACACATTAACCAAGTTTCTCACCATCATAGTTATTTGAAGGAAATAATCCACTGAGGTTTTAGTGATTTTATTGCGTTTCTCTACTTAATTGACGGTTGCTTCCCTGACATTTGCTCATTCTTAAATTGGGGGCAGATTCTGTTATAGTTGTCACACTTATTTGGATGGTAGCTTAAAAGTTCTTTGCCGAATGAAGTACCATTCAACTTTCAAGTATCTTAAGAGATATTCATTCTTCCATAATGAAATATTTCCAACTGTGTTCATACAGATTCCCTCCAGACACGTCTTTGATTTCTTTGTTGCTTTTTTCTCTTCATATGAACATAATCTATTTTGCCAGTTCTGAATTATGTCAGCCACTAATTGGGAGATTTTGTGATTGAGCAGAGAAGTGATGTATTTATGAAAATGGTTCACTGAGTAATTCTGCAGTTCCATGAAGACCCAAGCCTCGGAAAAGCATTATAGCCCAGTTGGCACCTTGATTTCAGCTTGTGGAACCTGAGCAGAGGATCTATCTATGTCATGTTAGACTTTGACTTTCAGAATTCTAAGATAAGTGGGTGTTGTTTAAAGGCATTTAGTTTGTGCTCAATTGGTATGAAAGCAAAAGGGCATTGTTAGCAGTTTGAGGAAAAATAGAGTTAAAAGGTGAAAACAAAATATAAACTGTATTTCTCAACATACGTTCGGTCAAGCTCAAAAGACTTTTGTAAGTGATTATACAAGCCATGTAGTCCATCCCCAAAGGACTGAAGGTCTTGAGAATTTAACCATTACAGTGCAGTCTTTTTTACATTTTTAACTGAAAAGAAATGGGTGACCTTTAAAGATGCTTTTAAGATTAGGAAGTAAAAAGATGTCAGAAGTAGCCAAATCAGGATCGTAAAGTGATTTGTGCCTAAAGATTTTCTGTCAAAACTCTCACCAAATTGCCCTTGTTTGATGACAGACATGAGCAGGAGCCTTGTTGTGGTGAAAAAGACTCTCTGATGAAACTTTCTCAGGCATTTTTTCTGCTAACACTTTGCCTAATTTTCTCAAAACACTCTCATAATAAGTGATGCTTCTTTTTTTTTTTTTTTTTTTTTGTGGAGTCTTGCTCTGTTGTCTAGGTTGAAGTGCAGTGGCACGATCTGGGCTCACTACAACCTCTGCCTCCCGGGTTCAAGCGATTTTCCTGCCTCAGCCTCCCGAGTAGCTGGGATTATAGGCGCCTGCCAGCATGCCCAGCTAATTTTTATACTTTTAGTACAGACGGGGTTTCACTGTGTTGACCAGGCTGATCTCAAACTCCTGACCTCGTGATCTGCCCGCCTTGGCCTCCCAAAGTGCTGGGATTGCAACCGTGAGCACCCTTGCCCAGCCAATAAGCAATGTTATTATTCTTCAGCTCCCCATAAAGTTAACAAAGTGTCTTGAGCATCCCAAAACACTTGTTATCATGACCTTTGCTCTTTTTAATTAATTTATTTGTCTTTTTGTAAATACAGTACTTTGAGTTCCTGTTTAGACTTTTGCTCTTGACTAGTCTGCTTTGCTTTGACTGGCCCACTTACACCTCTTGGTAGCCATTGCTTTCATTGTGCTTTGTCTTCAGAATCATAATGGTAAAGCCATATTTCATCTCATTTTAATTCTTCAAAGAAATACTTCAGGATAATGATTCCACTCATTTAAAATTTAAATTGAAAGCTCTGTCCTTGCCTGCAGCTGATCTGGGTGCAACAGTTTTGGCACCCATTGAGTAGAAAGTTTAGTTGACTTTTTCAGTCAGAATTGCATAAGCTGAACCAGTTGAGGTGCCTGTGGTGTTGGCTATCATGTCTGCTGCTGATCTTTGATCCCCTTCAATTAGGGCATGAACAAGATCAATTTTTTCCTCACAAATTAATGTGGATGATCTGCCACTTTGAGCTTCATCTTGACCATCGTCTCATTCCTTCTTAAAACATGTTATCCATTTGTAAACTGCTATTCCTTTGAGATATTGTCCCAATAAAGTTTTTGTAAAGCATCAGCAATTTTACCATTCTTTCACCCAAGCTTCACTATAAATTTGATGTTGGTTGTTACTTCAACTTTAGTAGAACTCATGTTGCACTGATAGGGTTATTTTTTCAAGCCGATGCCTTTTCCTTCTTACTGCCTCAAACTAGATCTTGATTAGACATGTTATAACAAGTTAGTAAGACTATTTTTGTGCAAAACATTTTAAAATCCATGCATTTTTTCATGATATGTATTTTCCATGAATTTTTGAAGACTCCTCATATAATTATTTTGCATGCTGTCACATTTATACATACAACTTAAAATTTCTTGACAGCAAGAATTATTACTTTATTAATTGTGTATTTATGCAAAGATAGTGATCAATGACAAATTCTAATAACTGGCCAACTGTATTTAACCAATAAATATCTCTATTATATACAACATTTTATTCACAGACACCATGATCATCCTTATCATAGAATCAAAAGTGTTATTTTGGGTTTAGCAGTGATTCTTAGAAGAGGGGAAAGAAAAAAAGAATAGATAGACTACTCCAGCAAATGCTGTGGATGCTCTGCTCTTTCGCCTTTATCTTCTGGGATGATTTTTACTTGTGCTTTGCTCCCATCATCTGGGTAGGCATAGTGGGGTACGTGTAACCTTCCTCAGTGAACTACTCTTGGGCTATAGGAGTTGTTCAAAACCAGAAGAACCTGGGAGTTTATGTCTCCTGGGGCAGGCCCATATCCAAACCTGTGTGGTGTGAGAATTTCAAATCCCAGCTCCCTGTCCTCAAACTAGAAAAACACTTTGGTGTTATTTAAGGTCCAGAAAACCATATAGGATCAAGCCGAGCCTGGGACTTTGACTTAAATTTCACTTTTATTTGGGGGGATTGAGTCCGTTTCTCTGCTATGTTTGAATGTGCCCCTCCAAAATACAGGTATTACCAATATGATAGTATTAAAAGATGAGGCCCTTAAATGCCCCTAATCCCAGCACTTTGGGAGTCCGAGGTGGGTGGATCACTTGAGGTCAGGAGTTTGAGAACAACATGGCCAACATGGTGAAACCCCGTCTCTACTAAAAAATACAAAAAAGTTAGACGGGGATGATGGCAAGTGTCTGTAATCCCAGCTACTCAGAAGCCTGAGACAGGAGAATTGCTTGAACCTGGGAAATGGGGGTTACAGTGAGCTGAGATTGTGCCACTGCACTCCAACCTACATGACAGAGCAAGACTCCGCCTCAAAAAAAAAAAAAGATGGGGACTTTAAGAGGTGATTAAGCCATGAGGATTCTTCTCTCCTGAATGGGATTAGATGTCCTTATAAAAAAAGGTTTAATGAAGAACATTAGCCCTTTTTTGCCCTTTTACCTTTTGCCATGTGAGGACACAGCACTCCTACCTTCTGAAGGAGACAGTGTTCGAGGCACCATCTTGGAAGCAGAGAGCAGCCTTGACCAGATGCCTTGATCTTGAATTTTCCAGCCTCAAGAACATCGAGAAATAAATTTCTCTTCTTCATAAATTACCCAGTCTTAGGTATTTTGTTTTAGCAGCACAAAAAAGATCAAGGCATTTTCCTACCCCCTTACTGTTTTTTTCCTAGGAGTGTTTCCTTAATATATCATGTATCTATGACTCTTCATTTAAAAGTTCATTTGTAGACAATTTCACTGAAGAAAAATAGAAAATGAACAAACAAAGTGAGAAGTATTAGTTCAACCATTTATAAAAAGATAAAAGATAATGAAAATAAAATTTTATTCAGAGAATCAGGTAGGAATAAATACACTAATTTTTGTTACAAACCTACTTTATTGAAGATGACCACATTTGATAATAGATGTTCCCATAAACAGTAATTGACATAGAAAATTGACATGACCACATTCTTCTACGGAACCCATAACACAGAAATTCTTTAAGTTATGTAACGTAGCTATATAGGAAACTCAAACACTGGGGTCATTAGTATTACAATACATTAAAACAGAAAAGGGACTTGTGGTTAATAATATTAATATTCTAAGTTTTAATAAAAATATTTTCTGGAAAATATATGGTACCTTTTTCAAAAACCAATGGTAATAATATTTATGGATTCCCTACACCAATTTAAGCAGACAGACATATTTAATGGTATGGGCTTTACTCTAAAAATACTCAATAATACAGTGACAGTGAAATGAAAAGTCACTCTGACACTATGGATTTCAATTCCATTCTGGAATTTAAATACCAACTTTCAGACATTGATTATTTATAATGGTTCTACTGGGCACAAATCAGGGTGGACATTTCTGGTAACAAGAGGAATGATTTGATGCAGATGTTGATGAAAGTGATGGTAATGGACTTTTACTATTCTTGCCAGGTCCTGTGCTAAACACTTAACATGCATTATTTTATTTCCATAAATTCTCTCAACAGTCTTAGAGATTGTGTATGATTACCTTTCTCAGACTCTGACTCTAATAAAGGTCCTGAAAAAGTCACTCACACAATTAGAAAAATAAAAAAAGAAAAGAAAAAGAGTCACACAATTAGAAAATAGAGGGGTAAAGTACAAGTTCACCCTACTTACAGCAAAACTATATTCTTAGCCACTGAGATGGGAATGGCTAGTTGCCAGATATGTCTTGCTCTCTATATGTGCTCAAATTTAGGAAGTCTGCATAAAACCATCTACACAATGGTGAATTTAAGCACTTACACCCCTTTTCATCAAATTCTCAATTATGTCATTAAGCAAAATTTATTTTAATAATTTCTGGCTGTTCTACAATGTAAAATTTTATGTTTATATTAGAAAATAGTTTAAATAAAAGTTCTATTTGTGAAAGCTATAAATATTCTCTTAGGTTCTCAGGAGAAAATATATTTGATTTCAAATGCTCCTTGGAATTAACATTGACTGATCTATACAAAATTGTCTTCACCAAATATTTATATGGAGCACATGATGAATTATTAAAAGAGATGGGAATTAGCAGGGAGAAAAGGCATACGAATTTATTAACATACACATGTGCACAGGAGCCACACAAAATATGAAACTCAAAGAAGGTCCTGATGGTTAAAGTTTAAATCCCCTCCTCATAGAAGAGAGGGAAGTGGGAGGAAAAGTAAATAAGTTTTAGGGGACATGAGAGGGCATGAAGAGCAGAGAGTAGCCTGGGCAAAGTTTCCTTAGGTCCTGGATAAGGAGAAGAAGATGGCCTGCAGAACTGCATTGTGAAAGAAGGTTGTTTCATTATGCAGATAAAGTATCTCAGGTCACTGCCTTTAGACAAAGAGTTGAAAGAATGGGTGAAAAGTCTGTCATGTGGGGTGTCCTGGATATGGAGACTTCTAGTTTTCTCTTCTGGGTTACATGTTAATCTTCTCTGGTTTATGTAGACTGCAGGGAGGAGGCCCAAGACAATTGCATTCCCTCTGGATAAATTTCCCTCAGTCAGATAAGGGAACTTCAGAGACAGCCCCTGCACTTCAGAAGGGAAAAGTAGGAGATGGTCAAAGGGAGACTTTAGTTCTGAGGTTTATTTTAGAGGCTGTTCAATCTCCTTTCTTCGAAGCACTCAGTATGCCAAAGCAGCATTATTTCATAGTATTGTTTTCTGAGCCCCAACAATTTCTTAGCTCCCCCTTAAATCTGTACTTCATATCTTTAACTTATGGAAGAATTGGAAGACTAGTACAATAAACACGCATACATCTTGCACTAGCTCACCAATTAACATTGAGCCACATATGTGCTTTTTTCTCTTTTCATTGCTGTTATTTGCAATTTTTCTTAAAGTATATGCATGTATGCACATGCACACACATATACACATACACACACATTCACACGTAAATATTTGGTAGGTGTCTTCTAAGAACAAAAACATTCTACCATATAATAACAATTCCATCATCACAGACAAGAACTTTAATCATGATACAGCAACATTCTCTAGTTTATAGATCATATCTAAGAGTTCCAATGATGTTGGGGTCCAAATTAGGATCCCTCATTTAATTTAGTCTCCTTTAACCCAGGACAGTCTTCAAACTTTGTTTAATACTTCATGTTATGGATATTTTTGAAGAATCAAAGTCGATCTCTTTATTGCTCTCATTGTCCTCTGAATGTAAACCAAAAATAAAATTCTAAGCCCCCAGCCAACTAGATAGACCCTTTCTCTTGGTCAAGGTCATTCTAAAGTAAACCTGAAACACTAGCTCAGGCCGTGATAAGAATGAGTGGTAGGACATGCCTCATTATAATCTCTTTCCTTTGGAATTCAGGCACAGCTAACCAGCATGAACATTAAAACAGAGACCTTAAGACTAACCTAATAGATTCTTTGTAGCAATAAGATACCAACATGACAGATAACAGATCCTGAAAGAAGCATTTCAGGAGTATTTATACCCCAAATGTATTGTTTTGACGTATTTTGAAATGGCCTTGTAAAGCTAAACATTTATAATCTATTCTCTCTGAAGACTGCTCCGAGAAGCTCCATCTACATACTAAGGTTCTTGGTGTCCACAGCTCCTTATCTTAACCCAGACACTCCCTTCTGTTGATTCTAAGGCTTTAGATAAACTCTTAACCAATTGCCAATCAGGAAATCTTTGTATTAATCTATGACCTGGAAGCCTCCTGCTTCCAGTTGTCCCACCTTTCTAGACTGAACCAATGTACATCTTATGTATATATTAATTTATGTCGATGTCTCCCTAAAATGCAAGCTGTAGCTCAACCACCTTGGGCACATGTTCTCAGGATCTCCTGGGGCTGTGTCACAGTGTGTAACCACTCACATTTGGGGCTCAAAATAGATCTCTTCAAATATTTTACAGAGGTTGACTCTTTTGATCAACACATGATTGCATAAGGCTTAACCTTTTCTGGCAAGAGAGCTTCATGTATGCTTTCAATTAGTTTTCACTATATCCCATCAGGAAGCACAGCGGGTCAGTGTGCCAAGTTATTAGTGATGTTGAGTTTGATCATTTGGCTATAATGGTATCCACTGGATATTTTATGTTAAAACTACCTTTTCTTCTTTGTAATTGACAGGTACCTCAAAGTAACTCTGACTGTGTGAGCATCTTTCTTTATCAACTTTTCCCCAAATGATCCTGCAGACAAAGTGTACACTGTGTTTGGGTTGTGTAAAGCCTTCTGGAAAGACTCTTCTGAGATTCTATTCCAGTGGTTCCAAGATCCCAAAACTGAAAGACACAGTGACAGACAGCATCAGAAATTATTATCAATATTAGTCTCATGTGGTGGCACATGCCTGTAGTCCCAGCTACTCAGGAGGTGAAAGCAGGAGGATCGTTTGATCATTTGAGCCTATGTGTTCAAGACCACAGTGAGCGATGATAGTACCACTGCAGTCCAGCCAGAGCAACAGACAGAAAGAGACCCCATCTCTAAAAACAAAGAAACAAACAAATAAATAATTATCGCTTGTTTTTAAACAAACTTCAACCCATGTATACAGTCCTCTGATACTACAGAAAATCAACTCCTGTACATTCCTCCTAGTGATTGCTTAATAGCAGTCTTTTAGAACCACAAGAAGCTAAGATTATGGTGATAACTGATCTACTTCTACGCAAATAAAGTACTTCTATGTTAACACTTTTTTTATGGTACATCTTTTTTGTATTTAAATATACAAATATATATACGTGTATATATGTATACACGTAGATATATTCCAAATATATCACATTAATTTTTTGCTAGTTCACATTTTATGGGATATGAGTTAGTTCATCCAGCCAAATCATTTGACTAACTTCTGCTAAGAATTTAATGACAAGAGTCTGTTTATTTCTAGTACAAATCAGCATACAATAAATGTCATAGGCTTATAGCTGGGATGTTAGTTTTATTACTATGATTCAAAAAATGTATTTTTATAATGCTGTAATTGCCTGATAGTTCTTTCTATCTGCTGCACAGGGAAAATCAATTCCCTGAGATAGTGGTATTACAGCAAAAAAAGAGCTTAATTGATATGAGGCCCGCCCTGTGGAAGAACTGGACTTACCACTCAAATCAGTCTCCACAGAGGTTCGGAGGTTAGGATTTTTCAAGGAAGGTTTGGTGGGCAGGAGACTAGGGAATGGATGTTGATGACTGGTTGTGGACACAATCATAGTGGTGTGAAAAATGGTCCTCATTCTCCCAGTCAGCCTCTCAGTGGGTGGGGGAGGGGCACAAGACTGAGTAAGGAGTTGAGGGTCCCGGTGGAGTTATCCGAAAATACATCTCAAAAGGCCAATCTTAGGTTCGGTAATAGTGATGTTATCTACAGGAGTAATTAGGGAAGTTAAAAATCTTGTGACCTCTGGAACAATGGGTGGCTATTGCATAACAATGCCTACATCTAAGCAGAATTCAGGCCCCTTTTATAACCCCAACCTTGTGGTCTTTTATTACTTTTACAGAGGTGGTTTAGTTTTGAGAAGAACTATTATCATCCTTGCTTTAATATTAAACTATAAACTAAATTCCTCGCAAAGTTAGCTTGGCTTACACCCAGGAATCACCAAGGACGGCTGGGAGGTTAGAAGCAAGATGGAGTCAACTATGTCAAATTTCTCTTCCTGTCATAATTTTGAAAAGGCAGTTTCAATGCCTACATTTTCACACAATGAAAGCTCTCCATCTTCTATTGAACTCAAAATGCTAGGATTAATGAACAATGCCTATAAAACTCCCGTGCCTTAGTGCATTTTTTTCTTACATACATAATGTAAGAAAAATTAAAGTATGATCATCCAAATACATTTCAGAACACATTAGCAATACATGTTTATGAACAAAATTCAAAAGCTATATAAATCAGTAAGTCATTTTACACTGCTACTATGAAATTCTGATTTATTTGTCTCATTTTTAGGTATAAATTTTATCAATTTTAATGTATCATCCTAATGTTTATGTTAATCTTAACCAATACTTGTGTATTAAGTAACTAATATTTTCTTTCAATGAAAGCACCAAAGAACCTAAAAATAACCTGTGGAGGAGACATTGAGACCATGTGAACATCCCTTTCCTTATCAAACTTTCATCCAGTGGCAATCGTTTTTTTTTTTTTATGTTGCAACGTGCAAGAATATCTCAGTCTCTTGTTCAGCATCATGTTCATTTTACTAATATATTATTAGAATTTTAAAAGATGTATTATGTTTAATGAATCAAATCTGACTCAAGTTTCTGGATAACGATGTAACTCTTCATTTACTTCTATTTTTATGTATTCATGAGGCTGTTTTGGACTTATCTCTATTTCTTGCTACAGAAAAAAACATGCTTCTGAATGTTACAAATTAATTATGGGATATGCCTGAAGCTGCAGTGGCACCCATTAGATTTACATTAGGGCAGCAGGCATTAAAAGAAACACTAAATATTAGGTTGAACAATACAATGGTAAACTACAAACATAGCATTTTCATTTAAGCCTGACTGATTCATTTGTGTTCCCGATTTTAACGCACACATACACAGACACAGATGCACCCCCCACATACACACTCACCATGTCCTTCTCTCCAGGCCCAAGCATACAATACTACCTCAATTCTGTTTTCCAATTCTCTCCACAGTTAGATTGTAGGAAAGAAGTCAGTGTCTTCTATAAAAGGACAAAGCAAACAAAAATACCTAAATAAAAAATAAAAAGTAAATCAATCCACAATTTCCAGGTACACAATAAAGTATAATCAATCAAATACAAATGATAGTTTTAAGAGCCATAATTTTGAAATTGAATGATACAATGACCACATATAACACATTACAGAAAGTCAGTAAGGAGCTCTTTTTCATATCTAACTTTATTGGAGAAATAATAACACTCGAATCTCAAATCTCTCAGCCATTTTCCATTATTAGTGAAGTTAAGAGACTTTTATCTTTGTCTTCCCAAATTATTTTAGGGATGAAATTTTGAAGTTCTATATTAAATTTCTGTGATGAATGGCTTTATAATTGGAGCATTTTATTCATTTTCAATGGCATATGAAGTACTATGATGACCTGTCAAAAATATACCATGTACTCTAAGATTGTAGTGGTATGATATATCTTTCTGATCTTAGTGAAAGTTTTATTCTTATGTGTATTACCAGAAAACAGGTCTTGTGTTCAAAAAGCAGTTCTATTGAAAATCACTTTAATTTATAGAAATAGGGACAGAGCAAGAGAAAAGAGCAGGGCTTCATGGTGTGGCTTTTAGGAGCAGGTCTCTCTAGTTTTACTATGGTTGCCTATCTAAACTTTCTTCCTCAAGGCTGCTAAACCAAAGGTTACAGGTCGGCAAAACTAAAGGATACTATAAAGGATTAAAGAAAGAATTCACTGCTTTCTATGTGTAGGGCTGAGTAAAGTGAAAAATAGGAGAAGAAGAAAAGAAGCTGAGTCAACCTTTGAAATTGCTATTCATTGTGAAACCAGCTACCACCACCAGCACCATCCGAAGCAAGTGCTTATTACTATTATTTTAAAGTGAAGACTAACAATTAGTGAAATGATTTTGAATGACTATACTTGCTTCAGGGAAAGTTATTACCGAAAACAAACTTCCCTCAGCAAGCTTTCTAAAGCAGCTTGTACTACTGACATGTAGCCAAATATTTCTCAACTTAATAACTGATAACAAAATTATTTGCGTGTAACTTAACCTACACAAAGAGTGAATTATTATGTTTATTTAAATATTTAATGTTTGCTATAGCTAGTTTTTTTTTGTTTGTTTTTTTTTTTTTTTTTAGTTAGCTAAATTTATGCAACAAGTGAATTTTAAATCTGGTAGTGTAATTAGTATATTTACAACAGTACAGTTTGTCCATAATATTGCAGCATTCAAGAATGTCTCTATCACATGTGAATACATCAATAGTTGTTTTGCCAGTTGTGATAGACTTGCAGAGTTTTTATTTATTTATATATTTTATTTATTTATTTATTCTTTTTTTTTTTTTTTGAGACAGAGTTTTGCTTTTGCTGCCAGACTGGAGTGCAATGATGCAATCTTGGATTACCGCAACCTCTGCTTCCCGGATTCAAGCGATTCTCCTGCCTCAGCCTCCTAAGTAGCTGGGATTACAGGTATGTGCCACCGCGCCTGGTTAATTTTGTATTTTTAGTAGAGGCAGAGTTTCTCCATGTTGGTCAGGTTGGTCCCGAACTCCCAACCTCAAGTTTAATGGCTCACAGAGATTCATACGTTTCTCTATAATAATGTAGCTTTTACTCCTCTGTATCTTACTATTTCCGAGTGAAAAAGAAAAGAAGTAGAGTGTAGCTATTCTAATGGACATTGCAATAACACAGACTGCTATCTGTAGTCCTGAAAGACATCGTTATTTATGAATGTAAACATTTCTAAACTAAGTGTTAAACTGATTTAGTACCCTAATGGTTTTAACTGTCATCTGAATGTGCCTGGTCCGTGCAAATGTATATCTTCTAATGGTTTCATTATGACAGAATAAATTCTGAGAATTCATTTTTACAGAACAAGTCTACAAATATTCACCAAGGTTAGAAATATATGTTCACTTATCAGAAGCTTGAATTTGTGTAAGTTATTTTCACAATAATCATCTCATCTGTTAGATAATAATCTGATGAAATAAAGAAAGGCTGCAATTTCTATAAAACATTTGAGAAATCTGAAAATCTCGTTTAGGGCCTACCTTTACTATTTTAAAACATTATCTTGGATTAATATCTATCAATACATATTTTCTTTTCAGGAGAGTGTACTTATGGAAAAATTCTGTAATCTTTTATTAACACAATTTAAAATACTGTTTCGAGGAATGCATTATGCCAAAAATGGAAAATTGCCATTCCCTAAATATACTTAAATTTGGGCAAAATTGCATGTATGTGTGTGTACATATGTGTGTGTATACTGTAGATTTATATACTCTTTTGTCCCAGTGGATGGACAGAAACACACACAGATACACACACACACACACACACACACATAGAGAAAGAGAAAAAGAAAGAGAGAGGTGATTACATAAATATACAAGGGTAGGACATAAATTGTAAACATTTGTAAAGGTACACAGATTACTTCAAAAGAGTAAATAGTACTGCATTAGGCCCCAAAGAGAATTTCTATATATGTTACATTGCTTTGGTAATGTAATCAGCTTTATAATGACTAATGAAATTAAGTCAAAAAATTATCTGTAAACCATAGGAACCATTAACAGTTCTGCTATTTGCATCCTTACATCTTTAATGGTTAATTCCAAAGAATTCTCAGTGGAGGCAATAGTCATTAAATATATTATCTGAATCATTATCTGCAACCTGCTGGTAACCAAAAGCTAAAAATCCCACAGTGATGACATGAACCCATATAAGCACAGCAATCTCATTTTCATTAAGCCATTCCTTAGAAATGTGTAAGGTACTTATTTTAGAAGAGTGCCAAGAGCTAGCTAAAACATAAACAAAGTAATTTTTATGGGTTATTTTTATTTTATCTCTTAGATAGTTTCAGCATGTTTTTAGTGGGCATTTTTTCAAAAAGAAGAAGAGGTAGTTACGCATTGAAGAACCTATAATTAATCTATTCGAATGCAAGGTTTTTTTTTTTTT
>NW_012118688.1:1649434-1664398 GCF_000951035.1 Colobus angolensis palliatus
GTAATACAGACTAAAGTTAGAGCTGACCATACAAGTTATTAAAGGAGGCTATCAATATTGTGTCATAATGAAATTCTCCTTGATAGAATCATTGTTAAAAATGTATTTTTCTCAATCATCTGGCCAAATCTCTGAACTCTCACCATGAAATGTTCTTTTTGATTAGAGCAATGCCAAAACAGAATTTTTTTGTTGACTATAAACCACTAGCTTGGAGGCTAAATACTGATGCCTGAGCTAGGGAAAAGTTATCCACTGGGCCACAATAAAATCAACACAGGAACTTGGGAAGCAAGAAGTTGGTCGAGCATCACTTTCCTAGGGAATATGGTTGCAGAAGGTGGAGTCAGCTGCAAACTCCTAGTAACAGAAGAGTGACTCAGAAGAGAAGACGAAAAGAAAATTAATCAGAAACTGTGCTATGCCAAGTACAGCCAAAAACATTTTAGCTTATTTAATATTTCAAAGTTATGTGATCCCTTTCAAGATATTATTGTGTGTGTAAGGCCGGTGATAGGAAAAGAGACAGACTGTATTTGTATTGCATTGCTTTGTTCCTTTATAATAAGAGGTCAATAAAATTTATCAAAAACATTTCTGCTCAATATTAATAGCAGGCATTCAATGGCAGAATTACCAACCAGTTTCCATTATCTGTGAAAATGATTACCAGTTTCTGGCCTGAAGACACCTGAAAAGCAGCAGATATGGAAGAAGCAGTTGAGCCTCTCCATGTCCTTAAGCACAGCAGTCAGGTAAATAACTTGCCAAAAACCTGTTTTTAAATGTGATCTTATGGATATTAGTGCCTTCTTTAGTAGTAAATATGCAGATTTTTAAAAACATTTTGTTTTTATCTGACACATTATAATTGTATATATTTATGGGGTACAGTGTGATGTTTCAATAGATATATACAATGTGCAATGTATCAGGTTAATTAGCATATCCATCACCTCAAACACTTGTCATTTCTTTGTGGTGAGAACATTCAAAATCCTATCTTCTAATTATTTTAAATTAAGTGTTGCTGAGTTTATAGTAACTTTTGGTCATACGTTTTCTCACAACAGAGAGTAAAATAAAGTACTCTGGGCTGGGCGGGGTGGCTCACGCCTGTAATCCCAGCACTTGGGGAGGCCAAGGTGGGTGGATCATGAGGTCAGGAGTACGAGACCTGCCTGACCAACATGGTGAAATCCCGTCTCTACTTAAAATACAAAAATTAGCTGGGTGTGGTGGCACGTACCTATAATCTCAGCAACTCGGGAGGCTGAGGCAGGAGAATCAATTGAACCCAGGAGGCAGAGGTTGCAGTGAGCCGAGATGGAGTGCCATTGCACTCCAACCTGGGGGACAAGAGCGAGACTTCACCTAAAAAAAAAAAAAAAGAAAATTCTCCCATGTAGTTGGTTTAATGAATGGTTTGAAGTTAAAAGTGTCTGCAGAACTTGTAAAACATGAAACCGCTGCTCTTCATATTGAATATCGTCTTAAATAGAGCACACCAGGCTCTCACAAGTTTATATAAGACTGGAATGAAAATAAGAATGGAAGAAAGGAAGGCATCACTACAAGTATTAAAATATAATTTGGAACTACCTTTTGAATTTAGTAGCAGAAAAATGAATTCAACTTCCTCCATTGATGCTTCTTTCCATAGAATTTTCTAGTAGTAACAGGAAAGCAGTATGTCTAGCAAGGCACTAGGAAAGGTCAGATTTTAACATCTACAGACAGCTATGCATTTGCTAAAAAATACTTTTGGAGACTCGTGATCACAATAAATCAAAGATCAGCACACAGCACTTGGAAGTTTTAACTTTATATATGGATCAAAGATGGATAGGTGGATAGATGGCGTATGACACCCTCAATCAAAATAAATTTAAATTATAAGAATAAATTGTTTTGTAACCATCATCAGGGATAGCAAGAATGAAACATTTATTCCTGAATTGTCACAGATCGAGTTAACCAGAATTAGACAGAATGTGATATAAGAGGTTTATTTGGGATAATTTTCTGTGAAAGAAATAAGAAGGAAGCAGATTTTGGCATAGTGAATAGTAAAACAGCTACACAAACCCCATGAGGCCTTCGCCAACATGGCCAGGAGCTGTGGATTGCCATTCAGAATTTCTGGCATCAGGCTGAAATGTCTGCATCTCTGAACCCTGCCTCAATCAGTCAGGGTACACAAGATTGCCTGGTGGAGTATAGCCTTGGGCCAGGAGGCTACATGACTGGGCTGTAACCTCAGGCCAGATGGCTGAGACAGACTCTGAAGGAGCTTTCAAATGGAGACATTCACCTGACCACAGTCCACATGTTTGAGCAGCACTTCCTACACTGATGAAGTACCAGAAGGTGCGGCTCCGTGTCTTCCACGTGAATTAACCCACTTTAATCTTGATTTACAAATCAGAAAAGTCTGATTAGATGAGATAATCGTCTATTACGGTGAGCAGTACAGCTTGCTAACCCAAATCTTTTTGTGTGTTTTGGTAGAGAGCAGATATATATGTGTGGGTCAGTACACTATTTGGAGAGCTCTTTTTGAGTGAGAAGAGGTAGAATGGCCAATCTAAGACTTCATATCCTTCCTAAACCTGTGAAGCCTTTAGGAAAGCACAGTTTCTTGGCACACTAATCAAAATCTACTAAGTATAATTGTGAAACGCCCTCCTGAGTAAAATATCTTCATTTCTAGATCTTATTTGTAAGTGAACTCTACTGCATAGGTCACATATTACTCATCTATTAACAATAAATATTATTTGAATACTTAATGACAGAGGTGGTCTAAAATGGTATTTAAAACTGGTTTCATCGAGAGATTAATGCAAGTAGATAATAATTTTATTTCAAAAGTAACAAGAAGAATAAGTCCTCTAAGGTTATTTGAAATGACATTCCTCTTTAAATAAAATCCAAACATCAAAATAATGAATTTTAAATAGTCTGCTAAAATTCTGAAACACTTTATCAAAGCACTTTTTAATGCTGGTTTCTATTCGGTTGGAATAGTGAAAATGTTCATGTTGTAGGTAAAGGTTAAAAAATTAAATGCTGAAATTAAATAAAATTAAGGATATTAAAATAAGATAGTTCAGTATATTTAATAAAGTAATTAAATAAGGAATGGAAGAACTACAGCTAGTCTTACCTTAGATGGAAATTTATAAACAGAACAAAATACTTCCATTAGTAGTACCATATTCTACTTTTATTTTTAACCCAAGGGAAGTCAATGAATTCTGATTTCTTATACCACCTTTAGTAAGCATAAAAAGTAAGGCTGAATTTTTCTTATGTGAAATGCCCCATACTATATAAAACAATAGTTATAGAGAATTAATAACTAAAATATTTAAACCCATGCTAGGATTAAGAAGAGATACACTAGACCCTTGGGGTGCTAGTAATGTTCTATTTCTTGACCAGAGCTGTGGATCCAAGAGCATTTACTTTACATTGGTTTGTTAAAATATTCAAATAAGTTTTATATAGTTTTCTTTATTTTGTTTCCAAAAAAACTTTTAAAAGCAATAAACTATAATAACAAAAAAAGTAACTTGTAAACCAAAAATGCCTTCAAAATCATATTACTGTGATACTTGAAAATTAAAACTGATATGGCTTCCACTAAATATAAATTTAGAAATAATTGAAAATTTCTTTTAATCAAGTAAATGTTTTCTGAAATACTCCTGAGATTTCCCACTGCCTACCTTTTAGCAAGAATCATGCTAAAATTCAAGATGTCTCCTTGTTCATGGGCAGCAGATTTGAGCTAAAAATGGTGTCCACAAGATGAAAGCATCCTAAAGAACAGCTGTTCTTAATCAGTGAAGGGAGCTTTGAGTATCTCGAAAGTTGTTTTTGGCTATCCGGTAGGGCCCCTTAGAGGTATATGACTCACTTTACTTACTGATTATAAACATATATTTAATCCAAACATCCCAGAAAGTCACATAGAGAGTGGATATTAATTTACCTACATTACAGTTATTAAGCTGTTGCGAGCATTAGTGCATTCACACTCCAAGTGATTTGACTCTGGGCGTGATTCATTCTCTGCTACTCTTCCCAATCCGATGCAGGTTTCTACCTCCTTCCAAAAAAGCAGGAAGAAGCATGTGTAAAATACTTTAAAAATACTAAATTCTGACCTACTATACCCAGGCACAACCTTCACAAATACCTAAGTATATACTGAATAAATCTAGGATCAACTTCCATTGATTTCTTGTTTCTAGTTTATTTTTATAAAGCTTTTTTAAAAATAGTAAGATTTCCATTTACAAACGTGGCAATTCCTGATCATATTAATGACACAAGCATAACAAGGTTTATTATGCATCAAAAGTGTTTATAATGTTATACAAGGCTAACAAAATGCTTCTGTAGTATAGATAAACACAGTATGATTATAAGTTTTAATATTAGATCTGCACATTCTAAAATACATTTTCATCAGAAAGTGTTCGGCACATTTATGATAAACACCAAGTATTGATGTTTGTGAGTTGATTTTTTAGCAAACCTTCAGAAGGTGAAGGGGGCTTTCCCATTGGCCTGAAGTGTCTGTATGTGTAAATGCTATATGGAGGAAGAGTTTTATACCTAATCATTAATGAAAACTGAAGTAAAGATCATGGACCTTAAAGAACAATTTCAATTCCCTTATCACATCATGGATGTACCTGTAGAAGCCGGAGAAACATTATTCACAGACTAATCATCAGAAGAGAGTGTAATCTAGGGCAGAATGAAATTAAGGATTTCAAAAGTGTGCATTTTTTGAAGATACAAATTGAGAAAAAATATAAGAGCTATAATCAACTTATATTTTGGATATTAGCAATTCTTCTAACACACCCCAACTTTGATATGTATGCTGTGAAAAGAAATACTGAAATTCTGCCTTCTTTTTCTTTTACAGTATTTTTTCAATTACATTTATCATTCATTGGTTTCACATGCACAATAAAAAAGTGTTTTTATTTCCAATTAAGGCTCTCTAAAGAGCATGATGCAGTTCAATAAGTACATTAATCACAAATGAGGATGTGCAGCATAATTGCAGAATTTAGAGAACGGCTTTTGAATTGAAGATTATGTAAGAATAATAAGAACCCTAGCAAGATAAACCAGAACTAAGTAGGAAATGACAAGAATGCACATAGACCTAATAGCCCTTTCCTAGTCCATCTTGTATCATAGAAGATTCAGACCAAGATAAAGAAATTTTTTAAATTAAATCAAGATAAAATATAGATGGATAAATAAATTATAGATAAAATAGTTGATTCAATGGGTTCAGGGACAACTTGAGGATACAGCAACATTTTCCTAAGAACATGGAAATTCCATATCTAGCCTGAAGACAACAGAATAACAGTACCACGTTGTGAGGTCACGTACTCACTGAGCTATGAGAACCCCAGAAGCACCAAATTTTGCTAGTGATGGATATTTTTCAGTACTTTCACATTCAGACAACCATAAATCCCAGGCCAAATAATTCAAAGATGCCTATCAGTAGCAAAAGCTGGCCCTTCAGGAGTTCTCACAGCTCATTGAGTGCATGGCAGAGTCCCGTTCTCAAAAGCAGATTTTTGAAAAGCTTAGTGACAAAGAGGAAGGGATGGAAGTGACTACGCAGGAAACTGACCTTATGAAACGGGAAATCCCCTAGTCCGAGATGTTTAGGAAAGTGCTGGAAGCTCAACTTGAGGATGTCATTGCTGAGACTTCAAAGGAACATAGACTTGCTGAATACAGATAGAACTTCTCTGAACAAATAGAACGTTAGCTTCAGGTCTCACAGTAAAGCAAGAAGACCAGTAACCAGATGCCACTTTAGAATATTGCAAGATATTTCTAAAACAAAATATTAATTTGAAGAGGAAGTATTACTTTATAAATAGAAATGTGTCACACTTGAAGTCTCTCATGTTTTAGAAGCAAAAAAAAAAAAAAAACAGGCATAAGAGGAGCTATATGTTTCAGAATGCCATCAGCAGCAAGATATATTAATGTTTAAAGAGAAATTATAAAAGTCTAAAGAAGAATGGCATAATTAAACAAAATGTAAGGCAGAAGACATTGTGTGTGTGTGTGTGTGTGTGTAGAATAAGGTATATGAAAAAGCAAGAGCAGTAAGATGTGAAGAAAATGAGAAAATAACTGGTGAAAATGAAAGATTTGTTCTACTTTGGATAAATTAACAGCTCAAAATAGATAACATGAAATTGAGTTTAAGGATTTTGCAGCTAAGAGTAGGCTGCCTGCTGGGAAGCTTAGACTGCAGAAACTACTCAGTGGGTCGGTGATGAGAAACATTCCCCCGAGATAGTTTCAAGCTCTTAATTCTCAAATGACCGGGTCCATGACTCCCAGTTCTAGTTTGATATAGACAGTGCTGGCTTCACTCTGGAAAGATCATATTCAGGTGTTAGCTATGGCGACAGTGTTAGAATTACAATTTCCTCCTGAGATAGGCAACTGGGTCTGACAGCAAGGTTCCAAAACCTACCGCGTGAAGAAATTACAAAGGATTTATGTATTGGTATGTGACTGTATATTATTTTTGAGCTTGCATGAATACAGTGCTTTATATAAACTTACATCCTTGAAGTAGCTACAAGAAATTATAGATAAAGAATTGTTGATCATGATCTTTCAAATCCATCATAGTCATCATGAAAAACTTTCTTTATTGTGGTAAAATACATATTTAACATAAAATTTACCATGTTAACTATTTTTAAGTGCATGCTTCTATAGCATTAGGTATAGTCACATTGTTGTTTTAACCATCGCCACCGATCATCTTCAGAATATTTTATCTTCCCCAACTAAAAACTTCATACTACTTAAACAATAACTCCTCATTGGTGTCTCCTCCCAAACTTTGGAAACCATCATTCTATTGTTTTATGAATTTGACTACTCTAGGTACCTCCTGTAAGTGGAACCATACAATATATATCCTTTTGTGATTGCTCATTTCATTTACTATAATGTCATCAAGATTCATCTGTGTTGTAGCATGTATAAGAATTTTCTTCTTTTTTAAGGCTGAATAATATGCTATTTTATGTATAAACCACATTTTGTATATGTATTCATCTGTTGATGGACAAAATGTAGAAGGTTTGCTTTTACCTTTTGGATATTGTGAATAATGATGTTATCAACATGGGTATAAAAATATCTGCCCAAGTTTATTCTTTCACTTCTTTTGTACATGTATGTACCCAGAAGTGGAATTGCTAGATATACTAATTATGTTTAATTTCTTTGAGAGCCCATCATGTTGTTTCTTACAGTGGCTACACCATTTTCCTATCCTGCAAGCAATGCACAGGGTTCCACTTTCTCCACATCCTTACTAACAAGGATGGGAAGGATGTATTTTATGTATTTGTTTTTAGTTTTTGTTGTTTTTGATAGTAGCCATTTTAATGAGTGTGAAGTGATATTTCATTATGGTTTGAATTTGTATTTCTCTAATGATTAGTGTTGTTAAACAACTTTTCATATGTTTATAGGCCACTTTTATATTTTTGGAAAAATGTTTGTTCAAGTCCTTTGCCCATTTTTATCTGTGTTGTTATTATTGTTAAGTTGTAGGAGTACTTTTAATATGTTCTGTATATTGAATCCTTATCAAATATATAATTTGCAATGTTGTCTCTCATTTCATAAGTTGCCTTTTCACTCTGTTGATACTTTCCTTTGATGCACAAAAATTTCTAGTTTTGATGGTGCCCAACCTATACACTTTTTCTTTTGTTGCCTGTGCTTTTGATGTCATATTCAGGAAACAATTGCTATATCCCATATCATAGTTTTATATATGGTATAAGATAATGATGCAACAACTTCTTATCCACGTCCTCCTCCTCTTTTACCTCTTCTGTGGGTATCCCATTTTCCCAACAGTATTTGTTGAAAAAAATTGTTCTTTCCCTATTGAATTGTCTTTACATCTCTTATGGAAAACCATTTAATCTTGTATAATAGGATTTATTTGGGGGTGTTGTATTTTGTTCCATTGGTGTATATGTCTGTTATATTGCCAATATCACATTGTTTTGCTTCGTGTATCTTTGTGGTAAGTTTGGAAATCATGAAGTGTGAAACCTCAAATTTTGCTCTTCTTTTTCAAGATTGCTTTGTCTACTTAGAGTCTGTTGAGATTCCTTATGTATGTAAGGATGGAGTTTTTTCTAATTTTGCAAAAGGAAACATTATTGGAATTTTGAAAGGATTGCATTGCATCTAAAGATCACTTTGGGTAGTACTTGCATCTTAAAATATTAAGTCTCTTAATTCATAAACACAAAAATATCTTTTCCTGATTGCCCTAGCCAGAACTTCCAACACTATGTTGAATAGGAGTGGTGAGAGAGGGCATCCCTGTCTTGTGCCAGTTTTCAAAGGGAATTTTTCCAGTTTTTGCCCATTCAGTATGATATTAGCTGTGGGTTTGTCATAAATAGCTCTTATTATTTTGAGGTACGTTCCATCAATACCGAATTTATTGAGCGTTTTTAGCATGAAGGGCTGTTGAATTTTGTCAAAAGCCTTTTCTGCATCTATTGAGATAATCATGTGGTTCTTGTCTTTGGTTCTGTTTATATGCTGGATTACGTTTATTGATTTGCGAATGTTGAACCAGCCTTGCATCCGAGGGATGAAGCCCACTTGATCAGGGTGGATAAGCTTTTTGATGTGCTGCTGAATCCGGTTTGCCAGTATTTTATTGAGGATTTTTGCATCGATGTTCATCAGGGATATTGGTCTAAAATTCTCTTTTTTTGTTGTGTCTCTGCCAGGCTTTGGTATCAGGATGATGTTGGCCTCATAAAATGAGTTAGGGAGGATTCCCTCTTTTTCTATTGATTGGAATAGTTTCAGAAATAGTTTCTGAAATAGAGTGTATAAAGAGAACTTATTAGACATAATTTTACCATAAAATTGAGGAGTGTGCTTGTATTTACAAAAAGGAACTGAAAACTGTGTTCATACAAAAACCTCCACACAGATATTTATAGCAGCTTTATTCATAGTCACTAAAACACAGAAGCAGCCAAGATAGGTTGTGGTGGGTGAATGATAAACCATGGTAGATCCAGACAATAGAATATTATTCAGTGCTAAAAAGAAATAAGCAATAAAATCATGAAAAGACGTAAAAGAAACTTATATGTATGTTACTACTGAAAGAAGTCAATCTAAGAAGCCTACGTACTGTATGATTCCAGCTATATGACATTCTGGAAAAGATAAAACTATGGAGACAGTTAAAATATCATTGGTTGCCAGAGGTTAGTGGGGAGGAAGAGATATATAAGGCAGAGAGCAGATGATTTTCAGAGCAGTGAAAATACTCTGTATCACACTAGAATGATACATACACATCATTTTACATTAGTCCAAACCCATAGAATGTACAGGAACCAAGAGGGTACTGTAATGTAAATTACGGACTTTGAGTGATAATGACATGTCAATCTTAGCTCATCAGTTGTAACAAATGTACTGCTCGGGTGTGGGATATTGATAGTAGGGGATGTTGATAGTGAGGGAAGCTGTACAAGTGAGGGGGCACAGAAATACCCATGTCTTTTGGTCGATTTTGCTGTGAACCTAAAACTGCCCTGAAAAATCAAGCCCCCAAATTGCATTTGTTTACAAATTTTTCTTTCCTACTACACTGACCTTCATCAGGAAGTGACCCCTTGCTTACCGTAAATCTTGGGGAGAGTACACACATAGATTGTCTACAATAAATATGAATTAATAGATTAAAAACAATAAATGAATTTAATTTATTTCATAACAATTCTGAGATAAAAAGGAAACTTCTGAGAAATTTCTTGCTGAAAGATGTCATTTGTCTCAATGAGATCAGAGGTGAAATACCTAAAGAGAAGAAAAGTAAGATCAACTTTGGAGAGGTGAGAAGAAAAGGAGGATCTGATTATATTCACTATAAGAAACTAGATAAGCAGTTAACAAGACACCAGTAAAAGGACTTGCCACTATTAACATTCCAGGGAATTCATGACTTTGGTTCCTTATTTATTTAAGTGGATGGAAAAGTCTTTCATTGCTCATCTATAATTTACAAAGTTTCTAAATTGTTTCTGATGGTTCTACTTTATCCTAAACCTATTAAGGGTTGAAATAGAGTTTAATGGAATTTGAGGTAATTAAAAGAAAAGTAAGGAATTTCAGGTAAGAGAAATTTTTAAGGCTAAAAGGAAACACTCAACAAAAATAAAAGAAAACTTTTTAATACAATCATACTCCTCCAAGAGAAAATTTCCAATTCTCCTGATCATCCTATTTGCTGCCCAGACTGCAACACATTGGCTCAGTGAAATCTGTTCATGCCCCTCTTAAAGTTGTACTCTTCATCTCAGAAGTCACTTAGTCCACATAGTATTCAGTAAAACCATTTCCTTCTTCACTTACTTTATATTTCGTGTAATATTTTTGGTAGGAGATTAGATCACACTAAAATGAGAAACCAAAGCATAGAAAAGATGTTCATCAAAATTATTATTTTTGTAGGAAATTTCATAGTCGATCACAGTCAACATAAAAGTTCATTTCTTCAAAAAATTACGACATATGTGAGACTTGTTCTAAAACTTCCCTTCATGATATAATACATTTTATTTTGATATATTATCTGGATTTTAGGGGACATTATTATAAAAACAATGAATACTCAGTAAACTGTTTTGGAAAGGTAAAAATAACCACCATTTACAGTCTTTCTTTCATGCATACGCACATATAACGGTTTTTAATTGCATACTGAATATGCACTTGTCTGAACTTCTATATATTGGTAATTTTCTTAGTAACTGCTTGTCAAAACTGCCAATTAATATTTACCTAATGTTGTATTATATACTTTTACTTTATTTAGCCATTCAAAAATGTTTCCTATTTTAAAATTTTCAAATGTCCCATTCAGATTTAAATCTAATTTACCACTTTATAATTGGTTTAGGGTACAATAAATGTTCATCTATATTGTATTTTAAAATTTTATTTTAATATTGGCTACTGAAAAAATAAGTTATTAAATTATTTAATCATATTTCTATAAAATACGATTTCCCAGTCAGCAGATGACAAAAAATAACCAGTATCAGAGCTGAAGTGAATGGAACTGAGATGTGAAAAACCATACAAAAGATCAATAATCTGTACACCAAACCCCCATGACATGCAAATTACCTATATAACAAACCGCACTTGTACCCCTGAAATTGAAAGTTAAAAAACAAAGTATAGTAAATACCAGAGAAACAGAAAAAAGAACGATGATATGATTTCCCTTCTATAATTTTAATGAGAATCAGAAATATTCATCTAATTAGTTAAACATTAAGAAAATCTCCATTAGGATTAGTTAAACCAATGTGTTTTTTTTCAAAATCATGGATAAGTAATTGAGAAATTGGTTTTGAGTTCAAGTCTGCTGCTATTTAGCTATCACTGGACAACTCACCTATGCTGTTAATTTTATTGTATATGTAATGAGAAAATTTGATTAAACCATTTTTTTTAGAGACAGGGCCTTGTTCTGTTGCCCACGCTGTTGTGCAGTGACATGATCACTGCTCACTGCAGCCTCAACATCCCAGGCTCAAACAAACCTCCTACATCAGCCTCCTGAGTAGCTGGGACTACAGGTGTGCACTACCATGCCTGGCTAATTTTTGTATTTTTTTGTGTCTCAATAAAAAAAAGAAAAAGAAAAAAAGGAATATAATGCTTATAGGCAGTTCACATTGGTACATTTAGAAATCCTTAAAATATATATGACTAATTTGGCAGCTAGCTACTCTTTACTTTTAATATGATAATTGTATACACATGGCAACAGAAAGTCAATTTTAAAACCTCAAAATTTGAATTTCAGTTATAGATGTCATTGGTTTTTCCTCTATTGGTCATGATTTTAAAAGTTTTATTGCTTAAACATGCATTTAAACAAAAGAATACATGTAACTTATGATTTACAAGTAAGCTAAAAGACATAGTAATAAAATGAATACCCATGAATCCCGATATCCAAGTGAATTAAATAATATTCCTAGTACTTCTGCATTTTTCCCTTGGTGCTCTTGCTCAATCCTATTTTCTTATACCCTTTAACATCAACATTCTGGATTTTTGTGTAATCATGTCTTTTCTTTATTTTAGTATCTTTATTTAGGCATATATTTCTAATTACAAACATGCTTGATCTTATACCTTTGTTTGTTTCAAAAAATGTTATCATTACCATACCATAATATATGTGGTCTTCTGTGACTCCTGTTTTTAAACTGAATATGATGTTGCTATGATTCATGACACCATTGTTACTTTAGGTGAAGTTCATTAACTTTCACAGATATATAATATCTGAATGTACATAAATATCCTAAACATCCCTTCGCTTATCAAAGGACGTTTGTGTGCTTCCAGATTGGCTATTTTGAATAATGCTACTAGGAAATAAAATTGAACATTCCTTGTTTTGCACTTGTAGGAGAGTTTTTTTCAGATATACTTAGAAGTGGAAATGCTGGTCTGTAGGATTCACAAACATTACACTTTGCATAATATTACCTGGTGTGGTTGTATCCACCAAGAATATGGTAAAGAGTCACCAACATTTGATATTATTGGGGTTAACTTTTGCCTAAAGCAAGTCAGTGCAATAATATATCACTATAGTCTTAACCTTTGTTTCTAAGTTTACAGAAAAAGATCAGTTATATTTTTATATGCTTATTTTACGTCAGTATTCCTCATGTTACATATCTGTTCATGGTTTTGCCAACTTTTCTACAGAATGGTTTCATCTTTTTGTCCTGATTACTTCTTATCAATTCGTTATTTTATATTTAGCACCTTCTAATGGCTGGTTTAAGAAATTCTTCCTACTACTTAATCTACCAACAGTGGATTTTTGTGTGTAGTGTGATGCAGGGATTTTGAGGTAGTAATGATGACAGGGCTACCCTCCACAGGCATCTCTGCACAGGGCATCTTCCTTTAGTCAAGGGTGATCCTTGGGAGAAGGGGACAGGCATAACCTGTCAAGAGCCAACATCCACAACTGAGGCAAGCATGGAAAAGCCCTGTAATGGGGATCTGGGTGTGCTCAAAGAGCATATGCAAGAAATAGCAAACCTAATGTCACCTTATAAGTAAGCCTAGTTGTGAAGAATAACAAATAAGTTATTATAACCTTCTTTTAAAAAGAAAAAATAGTATGAAAAATGGCATGCAACATTATTATTATTATTATTTTTAGACTGAGTTTCACTCTTGTTGCCCAGGCTGGAGTGCAATGGTACAGTCTCCGCTCACCGCAACCTCTGTCTCCCAGGTTCAGGCGACTCTCCTGCCTCAGTCTCCTGAGTAGCTAGGGTTACAGGCATGAGCCACCACACATGGCTAATTTTGTATTTTTAGTAGAGATGGGGTTTCTCCATGTTGTTGGTCAGGCTGGTCTCTAACTCCCAACCTCAGGTGATCCACTCGCCTCGGCCTCCCAAAGTGCTGAGATTACAGGCGTGAACCACCACACCCAGCTTCAACATTCTTATTCAGGTATGGGCTATCAAGTATTAAATGACTGAGCTAGACGACACTTTAAATGAAAGAGGAACATGAGTATAGACTTTCTAAACAACAACAAAAATTTGCCTACAGGTTATTTTCCAACTTTTTCCTGCTGTTACTTTGTTGCAGCCTGCTTAAAGTAACTACTTGTCAAGACTCTCACTCTCTGAAGTTTATTACATGAAAAATTACATATCTGTATGTAGTGGTGGCTATCAACTTGATAATTTCCTAAGCTGTGTGCACTATGGGTGTCAGATTTTCCTAACATTGAGGCTATTTACATGAGAACTAAGAAGTTTCTCAGAACAAGTTTATACAAGAAGGGTGAGAATCTAGCCACATGAATTCAAGAAGAATGGCTTATATTCGGAAGGGATTGGAGATCTGGATAGAGTTCAATGTGAATAACACATATACCACCCATCCCCAGTCTTCTGGTCCCTCTGACAGTTCAAAGTAACAATAAAGGGGAAGTATAAATTAAAAAAATAATAGTAACCTCACCAAAACCCGAAAAATATTGAGAGTATGAGGCAACCCTGCTCTATGGCCAGTATAACAGGGCCAGTCAGAGTGGGGACAAAGTATATCAGCTCCCATTCAGGGTAATGTTAATGGCAAAGGTTGCACCTGCAAGCCAAAGGAAATAGAAGTGAACATCAAGACCTTGACCACGGCATGGCACAGGAAGTCCATATCACAGCCAGATTATGGAAGGATAAAATGACAGAACAGTAGTGCAACGAGTTGCCAATTCAGGCTGGAAGAAAACAGCAGATGCTATGGTATAGCCCAAAGAACAGGTATAATTGAAAGGTATTTTAAGTCAGTTAGAGATTCACATTCCTCAATTACTAGAGGAAAGGAGAAAGTAAACAAGCTGTTTTCTGTGCTTTTTATGACCCTATATTTTCCCTCAAGCTCTTGTAACCTAGGGGTAAGAAGGCAAAAGTATTTTTATAATATTTGTGAATCAGGCTTTGAACATAAGTGGGAGATCATATAAAGAGGCTGTGGGTGAATCAGATTTAAGGAAAATCAAGTAGCAGTACTAGAAAAGCACATTTTAATTTAAAAAGCAAAACAGTACTGTCGAAAGTTGTTAAGTAGGAAACCATCCTCGTTCAAACAATATCTTAGTGGGAAAAGATTGCTGTAGTTTGTAAGATAAATGATAACTCTCAATTTCTCAAAATCCTAAAGTGAGTTACAATGATATGTTAAATGTGTCCAGGATGTTAATCTATAGCAATAGCACTGAGATTGGTGAAAAATGAGGGCCAACATACTGCCCAAGGTTAT
>NW_012118688.1:1666063-1734046 GCF_000951035.1 Colobus angolensis palliatus
CTGTTCCCTGCTGACCTATTTCTTCAACACTTCAGTACCAGACTAATTTTTTGAAAATGTACTATAAATCTTTCAGTTCCCTGCTCAAGAGCTTGAAATGGCTCCCTGCTGCCTATGAAAAAGTTATGGCAATTAAATGGCTCAATACTTTCTAATGTCATTTATTTTTCATTGCCCAATTTCTAATCTTCATGACCACCAAGCCCATTGCCAAGTTACTTCTATATATTCCACTTTTAGGACTGCTTAAAAACTTTTGCTTAACCTGTTTCCTCCATCTTCCACGTTCTGTCCAAACTTTAAACTCTGCCTTTTTCAGTATACCATCTCTGATAAATCGTGCTCTTTCTTCTCTGTACTTCTGCTACAGTTTTAAGAAAATATCATGCACAGTAGCAACTAAATATTCTGAGTGAAGTGTATTTTACTTATACACTCAGTTCTTTAAAGCAAGTGGAGGGCAAGGACAAGGACTGTATCTTGTACATTTATGGTAATCTACATGAAACTCAACACCATACATGCTCCAT
The DNA here is from genome assembly GCF_000951035.1 of Colobus angolensis palliatus. NCBI lineage: Eukaryota > Metazoa > Chordata > Mammalia > Primates > Cercopithecidae > Colobus > Colobus angolensis. The sequence goes on from NW_012118688.1 coordinate 1,666,594, forward strand.
TAGATACACACAGAAAGTAGCTGTTTTTCTGGGCTTTCAGTGCTGACAGACCTTACATTTAATCTCAGGTTTCTTTTGCTCTTCTAGTGGCATTATATCTCCATGTCACAGTTTCCTCAAAATTAAAATGAACACAAGAGCTATTTTTATCCTAGAACACAATGAGATAATGTATGTCTGATAAATAGTGAGTCTTTAATAAATTGACTATTATTAACCTATAAAGACAGAATTTCTTTTTTTTATGCTGTAAGTTCTAGGGTACATGTGCACAATATGCAAGTTTGTTACATATGTATACATGTGCCATGTTGGTGTGCTGCACCCATTAACTCATCATTTACATTAGGTATATCTCCTAATGCTATCCCTCCCCCTGCCCCCCACCCCGTGACAGGCCCCAGTGTGTGATGTTCCCCACCCTGTGCCCAAGTGTTCTCATTGTTCCATTCCCACTTATGAGTGAGAATATGAGGTGTTTGGTTTTCTGTCCTCGCGATAGTTTGCTGAGAATGATGGTTTCCAGCTTCATCCATGTCCCTACAAAGGATGCAAACTCATCCTTTTTTATGGCTGCATAGTATTCCATGGTGTATATGTGCCACATTTTCTTAATACAGTCTGTTGTTGATGGACATTTGCATTGGTTCCAAGTCTTTGTTATTGTGAATAGTGCCACAATAAACATACATGTGCATGTGTCTTTACAGCAGCATGATTTATAATCCTTTGGGTGTATACCCAGTAATGGGATGCTGGGTCAAATGGTATTTCTAGTTCTAGATCCTTGAGGAATCGCCATACTGTTTTCCATAATGGTTGAACTAGTTTACAATCCCACCAACCGTGTAAAAGTGTTCTTATTTCTCCACATCCTCTCCAGCACCTGTTGTTTCCTGACATTTTAATGATCGCCATTCTAACTGGTCTGAGATGGTATCTCATTGTGGTTTTGATTTGCATTTCTCTGATGGCCAGTGATGATGAGCATTTTTTTATGTGTCTGTCGGCTGCCTAAATGTAAAGCATTGTTTTTGAAAGCTTGGTCCAGCAGCAGGTGGGGAAACATGTTTTCTACATTTCCATCAATGGTTTACTATAAAAACATGTTATGTTGCTCAAAGATGCTATGGGGACAGAATATGACAGAGGTGAGAAGAATGGAAGTAGTTATCTGCTTATATAATCTGATGTCAGTCAACCTTCTCCATTGAAAAATTATAATTCTTAGAATTGACTCCAGCTTAACCTCTAATCCACCCTATTTTTAAGATTCACTATTTTTGGAAACTGGAAAAAATTTTGGAAGGCACTTGCCGTAATTCAGGCCAAATCTGTCAAGAACTAAAAATAGGAGATAAAATTAGGGATAGATATAAGGAATGAAACCAAGAAAGTTAATGAAGGAAGAGAAGACAGGATTTGGCATTCCAAAAATTTGCATTGGTGTAGCTAAGAGATTAGCATTAAGCTAAAGGAAATATTTATTCCCTTGATTACAAAATTTAAAAAGCTCCCCAGAATATTGTGACATTCAAGTCTTGGATTGTATCCTAGAAATAAAGGACAGCTTTTACAGCAGTCACGTAATAGTAATAAAAGAAGATATTATTGCTGAGCTATCGCTCTGTTCCAAGTCTGTGCAGTCTTTTTGAATTCTCAAAACAACTCTGTGATGCAGTCACTACTATTACTCTCTATTGTAGGTGAAGAAACAAGGCTTAGAGAGGTCTAGTAATTTTCCTAAAGTCAGAGAGCTGCTAAATGTCAGAGGCAGGATTTGATTCTGGGCCAGGCCTGCTCCAAAGGCACTAAACTGCAGTTGTCACACTTCTCAAGTCACATCAGAAGGTTGGCTCAAATGGAGATGGTGATGCTCCACCCTTCATGAATTATTCAATTTTCTCAACTTAATCTTTATGTGATTTAAAGGCTTTATTTGCATGCAAGTTTTTCAAGTAACAACAGCAACTAATTTAACAAGAACATTTATTGAGAACTTACTGGGTGCCAGAGACTATTCTAGGTACTTTTTCTAAATATTTTTTAAACTTCGCAGTCATCCTCTGATGTAAGCATTAATCATCATCATCATCATCATCACCACCACCATCACCAATACTACCATCATCATCATTATCTATGCTTACCAAATAAGGAAATTGAGGCACAGTGAGGTAACTGTCATTGCCAAGGGTTAATTCACAGTTAGTGGTGGTACCAGCATGTAAACCCCGGCAGGCTGATCACCAAACGTGTGCTGTGTAACATACAGGGGCAAATAATATCCTGCCAGAATTCTATCTCTAGTTTTCTGTTTTAATTTTGAAATTAAATTTTAGCTTGTTAGTTTCAGTATATTATTCCGGCCTGTCAAGGTTTTAACTTTGATTCTCTCATTCATCTATTATATTAGGTAGCCTGCACAGGTTTCTACCATCTGCAAATATGAGGTTTGAATTGCACTTTGTTTTTTTTTTTTTTGCAACAAAATTGAATTATAAACATTATTAAAGCCAAAATATACATAGATACTCACACATAAGGCCATGGATGATTTGTTCTTTGATATAATCATGAATTATTTTTATTCCGTATTAATTATCTGGCAAATTTATGTATTTAAAATCTAACAAATTGGGTTCATAATAGATTCCGAAAGTATTCAGGGATAAACCTTCCGTGATGTCTTGTTTCCCAAAGCTAAAAACATGTAGTATGTTTAAACTGTTCATACTTAAAACATTTTCGTTGCATCATTGAGTTATTTCCAGTATTTCTGTCATTTTTGTATTTGCTAGAGCACCTTAAAAGAGATAAAATTCAAATTGCTAATGTTTAGTTTTGAAAATCCAGTGATGCTCGAAGTGGGACTTACTATGACATGAATATATGAATATTTGGTATGCCTTTAGTTTTTAATATTTATTTTGAAATAATGATAGATGCATAAAAGGTTCCAAAAATAATACAGAGGTTCTTGTATGCTTCCTCCAGCACTCTACAATGGTAATATCCTACATAGTTATGCTATAATATCAAAACCAAGAAATTAACATTGGTACGATATGATTAATTACATTATAAATTTATTTAGAATTAAGCCATTTTTACATGCACTGATTTGTCGTGTGTGTGTGTGTGCACGTGTAGTTCTACGTATTTTTTTCAAATTTATAGATTCACATAACCACCATAGCAATCAAGACATAGAAGAATAACTCCATCACCACCAAGAAATTCTTCTGTGTTACCCCATTAGAGCTACATCCTTGCCTATGTCCCTAAACACTGGAAACCATTAATAGGTCTTCATTTGTAAAATTTTGTCATTTCAAGAATGTTATATAAATATAATCACATAGTATGTAACCTTTTGAGATTGACTTGATTCACTCAGCATAATAATATTCTTGGGATCCAGTCAACTTGTTTATGTATAAGTAATTTGTTCATTTTTATTGCTGAATAATATTCCATGGTATGTATGTACAATAATTTTATTTATTTGTTTTTTATTTAGAGACAGGGTCTTGCTATGTTGCCCAGGCTGGTCTTGAACTCCTGGCCTCAAGCAACCTTCTCACCGTGGCCTCCCAAAGTGCTAGGATTACAGGTGTGAGTTACCATGCCTGGCCCACAACAACTTTAGCCACTCACTCATTGAAAGATATCTGGACTTTTCCTGTTTTTTGACTATTACAAATAATGCTGCTGTAAACACTTCAGTGCAGGTTTTATGTGTGTACATGTATAGGTTTTTGTGCAGATGAATGCCCAAAAGTATCATTACTGTGTCATATAAGTAATAGCAAATTTAATGTCATAAGAAAGTTCTAAATTGTTTTCCAGAATGACTGTATTACTTTATTTATTTTATTTTATTTTATTTTTTTGAGACAGAGTCTGGCTCTGTCGCCCAGGCTGGAGTGCAGTGGCCGGATCTCAGCTCACTGCAAGCTCCGCCTCCCGGGTTCCCGCCATTCTCCTGCCTCAGCCTCCTGAGTAGCTGGGACTACAGGCGCTGCCACCACGCCCGGCTAGTTTTTTTTTTTTTTTGTATTTTTTAGTAGAGACGGGGTTTCACCGTGTTAGCCAGAATGGTCTCGATCTCCTGACCTCATGATCCACCCGTCTCGGCCTCCCAAAGTGCTGGGATTACAGGCTTGAGCCACCGCGCCCGGCCGACTGTATTACTTTATATTCCCACCAGCAATCCATGAGTGATCCAGTATCTTTGCATTCTTGCCAGTATTTGGTGTTGCCACTATTTTTTACTATAGCTATTCCAACAGGAGTCTAGTGATAGGTCAGTGTGGTATTTTATTTGTAATGGCTAATGGTGCCCAGCTTTTCATGTACTTATTAGCCATCTGTATACATTCCTCACTGAAATCTCTATGTCTTTTTCTCATTTTCTAATTGAGTTTTTTACTGTTTTGAAAGTTCTTTATGTAATCTGCATACAATTTTTTGATGTATGGTTTGCAAAATTTTCTCCAGAATTCTACTATTGTTGGTAGAATGTTGTAAGTGTCAATTAGACATGTCGATTGATTATGTTGTTCAACTATTCTATATATTTTTCTGAGTAACTGTCTAGTAGTTCTGTCAGTTCCTCAGATGGGTATGTTGAAGTTGCCAAGTCTAATTGTTGATTTGCCTCTCCTTTCAGTTCTAGCAAAATTGCTTCTTGCATTTTTCTAGCTCTGTTGTTTAGTATATACATTTAGGATCGCTAAGTTTTCTAGATATATTTGCCTTTTTACCATTACATAATGCCCTTTGTTCTTATTTGTCACTGGTAATTTTCATAGCAATGAAGACTACTTTTTATAAGATGATGCATATATTTATACATATTGCCTATATATATCCCAAACATATGTATATATAAATATGCACAAATATACATGTGTGAATACATTTATATATATATATATATCTAAACCTCTCTCTATACTTATATATACATAAAATCTATATACCTATATATAGCTATTTATTCATGTATGGTACATAGTCTTTTTAGATTTTTTTTTGAATGAGTGCTTGCATGGTATAACTTATTTTATCCTTTTAATTACCACCTTCTCATACTATATTTGTAGGGAGTTTTAAAAGCCTACTCTTTTCTTAAATTGGCATATTTAGATAATTTACATGTAATATAAATAATAGATATGTTAGAACTAAATCTGCCACTTTATTATCTGTTTCCTCTATTAATAATCATCTCCCTTTTCCCCCTTTCTTATCTTCCTCTTCCTGTGGGTTAGGTGGGTATTTTTTTGGAATTATATTTTGTTTAATCTACGATTTCTGTAATGTTTTGCATACATACAATTTTACTGGTATATATATGTGTATGTATATGTGTGTATATGTGTGTATACATATATGTGTGTGTATGTGTGTGTATATATGTGCATGTGTGTATGTATGCATGTATATGTATGTATGTTTATACATTGGCATATTTACACACATACATATACACACACACATATATATATATGTGGATCAATGGACAGATATAACTATATAGATGTAGATCTCTATTTCAGCCTCTCTACCATTTCCCCATCTGACAATATTATACTTTTTGTTTCAACAATCAAATAGAATTTTACACACTCAAAAGGAGAATAATCAGTTATATTTGCCCGTATTTTTATCTTTCCTGTTGTTCACTATTACTTTTTAATGTTCAATGTTTCATTTTGTTATTTCTTGTCTGTTCGAAGATCTTACTTTATCCACTATTTTAGGGATGGTCTGCTGCTGATGAAGTCTCTTAGTTTACATCCACCTGAGAATGTCTTTATTTCACCTTTTGTCCTAAATATATCTTTATTGCATATGGAATTCGGCATTCACAATTATTTTTTGCACTTGAAAAATGTTGTGCTACTTCCTTCTGGACTGCATGGCTTCTGAATAGAAATATGCCATCATTTAATATATTTTGTTCCTCTATGAGTTATGTGCCGTTTCTCTCTATCTGGTTTAGAACATTTAGTTTATCTTCAGTCATCAGAAATGTTAAGACAATGTGTTTTGGTGTTGATTTATTTGAAATTTATCCTATTTGGAATTTGCTCAGTTTCATTATTTTATAGGTTTTTACCTGTTTGCCAAATTTGGAAAAGTTTATGTCTTTATTTTCTTTAAATATTTCTCAGGCCTATGTTATTATTTTCCCTTACCTTCTTGGACTCCAGTGACACAAAATTTAGATATTCTGCTGTTGACCCACAGATCTCTAAGTCTCTGTTGCTTTATTTATTTTTAGCCATATTTTCTCTATTATTCAGAATGGGTATGTTCTTTTTAACTATCTTCAAATTCACTGATTCCTTCATTTGCTATCTCTAATCTGCTACCGAATGCTTCCTGTACATTTTTTCAGTTTCATGGTTGTATATTTTCTATTTGAAATTTTCTCTTTAAAAATATTTTTCTTTTAAAAATTTTTTGGTAAGATGTTCTATTATTTCCATTTGTTTCAAGAGTGTTTGTAATTTCTCCTTGGTTATTTTTATACTACTTGCTTTAAAATCCTTGCTAGATAATTACAACCTCTGTGTCAGATTAATGTGGATGTTTATTGATTTCCTTTTCTTATTCAAGTTGAGATTTTTCTGGTTTTTAGTATATCTACATTTTGCACATTATGTTTTAAGACTCTTATTCCTATGGAAATAACCTATTTTAGCAGGCAGCTATTCAGTTTTGACTTAGTAAATAGATCTTAGCCTACTTTTGTGAGCTGTGGTTAAATGAGAACTTCAAATTTCAGAACTACGTCAGTGTTGTTCTTATCTGCTTCTTTTGTGCAGTACCCAGATAGCAATCTGATTCTTGGAAAATTCTGAAGGTTTAAGGTTTTAGTTCTTAAACCTTCTGACATTTTGATGTGGTCAGTTTCGCATGAGACTTAGGAGTTTGCACAGGACTTTATATATGTTTTAAGAGTCTCTTTTTCTCACCTCTACCCTCTCCATAATTCCTTTTCACCTCTCTAGTGTGGAGGGGCAGGAGCACCGCTTCATATGTACTGGGAAGGAATGGGAGTCCATGTCCTCCAGTCCACCTCCGTTGACTCCAAACCAGCAGTGGGAAGAGGGAGAGGCACCTCCTTGTTACTGCTATGCAGGGAGTAGATGTCTGAGCTCCCCACTCAATCTCTGCTGACACTGTATCAGTAGCGGCAAGTGGAAGTGTCACTGCCTCATTACTGCTCTGTATGGATAAAATTCTAGGTTTCCCACTCAGTTTTTGTCAATGAGGAGGGGGTACTGCTTCACTGCTGTTGGGCAAGGGATGAAAATCCATACTTCCTCCTTAGCCTCCAAAGACACTGTGTGGACAGCAGAGAGGAACAGGACAGTGTTTTTCACCATGATGTTCAGCTGAAGAAGGGTGATTATCGTAAAAATGATTTTTGCTCTCCTGTTTAGTCCCCCTTCTGGTCCTTAGGCTCCAGAGGGAGTTTTTTTTGTTTTTTTTTTTTTTCTATACTTGCTGCCTTTTCTAGATTGTGAGTTTTTCCAGCATCTTGTCTGGGGTACATACGAAGCAAGAAGAAAACCAAAACCCAGAAAACTCACTGCCTTGCCGTTCATCAAATGCCAAAATCTCTAACCAAATTCCTTATCCTTTCCAACTTTGTGGAGGGTATTTCTCTGGTTGCTTTATGTATCATGTATAGGAGTTTTAGCTCTGTTTAACGTGAGGAACGAAGAAAAAATGTGTTTTTTTTTGTTTTTTTTTTTTTTAGATGGAGTTTTGCGCTTGTTGCCCAGGCTAGAGTGCAATGGCGCAATCTCGGCTCACTGCAACCTCCGCCTCCCTGGTTCGAGCGATTCTCCTGCCTCAGTCTCCCTAATAGCTGGGATTACAGGCACACACCACCACGCCCAGCTAATTTTATATTTTTAGTAGAGACGGGGTTTTACCATGTTGGCCAGGCTGGTCTTGAACTTCTGACCTCCAGTAATCCACCTGCCTTGGCCTCCCAAAGTGCTGGGATTACAGGCATGAGCCACTGCACCCAGTCGTGTGTATCTTTTTAAGAACTAAAGTCCAAACTTTTTTTTACAAACAAATTTATATTTGCTTTATGATAACAGCTCACACACATATGAGCATAGGGAAAGTTGTTAACAGTTGTTTTAGAGTGGCAAGATTATTCCTTTTTTTTTAAACCAATATTACACCATGATATTTATATTACTTCTATGAAGGAAAAATTAAGTTTCTAATTAAATTTCTAAATGTGCTTATTGTGCTTTATGTTTCAAAGTTATTTAAATACTCTTTAGCTCAGGTTTACTTACTTACCTATTACCGTAAGTGCCAACTTCTCTATTTGTCAGATCACAGCTGATCTTTCTTTTGAGAAGGAAAAAAATTTAAAGAAGTAAAATACTCTGTCTTTTGCTGAGCATAACACTCAAGGTTTGAACAGAGAAGCAGGATCAAAAGGAGATATATATTTAACAATTGATTACAAGGAATTGGCTTACATGATTGTGGAGTTTGTTTAGGTAAGTCTGAAATTTATAGTGCTTGGCCATCAGGAAGGGCAGGCTAGAATGCTACGATAAGGACTACTGCTATACACAGAATTTATTCTTGTACACGGAAGCCTCTGATTTTAATGCCTAGTAACTGATTAATGTAGCCTTACCCTGATTATCTTGGGTAATTTACTTTACTTAAAATCTGTTGATTGACTGGGCACGCTGGCTCACGCCTGTAATCCCAGCACTTTAAGAGGCTGAGACAGGCGGATTACAAGGTCAGGAGATTGAGACCATCCTGGCTAACACGGTGAAACCCTGTCTCTACTGAAAATACAAAAAAAATTAGCCGGGTGTAGTGGCGGATGCCTGTAGTCCCAGCTACTCGGGAGGCTGAGGCAGGAGAATGGTGTGAACCCGGGAGGCGGAGATTGCAGCGAGCTGAGATCGCGCCACTGCACTCCAGCCTGGGCGACTGAGCAAGACTCTGCCTCAAAAAAAAAAAAAAAAAAATTATATTGATTATGAGCCTGGTGCAGTGGCAAACAGCTATAATCCCAGCTGCTCAGGAGGCTGAGGTGGGAGGATCACTTGAGGCCAGGAGTTCAAGACCAGCCTGGGCAACATAGTGAGACCCTGTCAAAAAAAAAAAAAATCAAATGATTATAGACTTAAATCACATCTACAAAATACCTTCATGACAATACCTAGACTAGTGTTTCAATAGCTGAGGACTTTAGGAAAGCTAAGTTGACATACTCAAAAACCCATGTAATCTAATACAAGATTTTCTGTTACAGCTAGTAAAATGTTTCAAAACAAAATATAAAAATTACATCAGAGCATAGGTCATGTTCAAATGTATACTAAAAAAAGTTATTTAAGCATTGTGATTGTACAAGATGGGCACGAATTGTATAGAATTTATAGGTAACATTGTATGGATTTAAGATATATTACAAACAGCAAAATTATATTGTGAAAAATTATTACAAAATACTTCTGTGTAATAAATAAAATTGCCTTAGCTATCTTTTTATCAGACTTAATTAATATAAATGTATTACCTAATCTTTAAAATGTGGTATTTGTAAAAAATTACTTTTGAAGCAGCAAAATGAGACATAATAAACATTCTGGAAATGTTTTTATAATAAAATAGAGTGAAAAATATAAGATGCAAAATCAAATATGTATATTATGCGCTCAATAGTAATGTTTGTTTTGTTTTGAGACAGGTTCTCACACTGTCACCCAGGCTGGAGTGCAGAGGACTGATTTCGGCTCACTGCAACCTCCGCCTCCTGGGCTCCAGCAATCCTCCCACCTCAGCCTCAAGAGTAGCTGGGACCACAGGTGAGCATCACCATGCCCAGCTAATTTTTTGTAGAGATGGGGTTTCGCTATGTTGACCAGGCTGGTCTTGAACTCCTGGGCTCAAGCAATCTGCTAGCCTCAGGCTCCCAAAGTGCTGGGATTACAGGTGTGAGCCACCGCGCGGGCCTGCTAATGTTTATTTTAATGTTAATTATTACTAGAAAACATTATTAATCAATGCTATAGTAAGCCCATACTATATGCCAATCACTCCAATAAATGTTTTTGATAAAATTTACCTAATGCTCAAAGCAACTCCATTAAGTATTATCTCTCCCCTATTGCAGATGAGGAAATTGAAAGTCCAGGAATTTAAATAGCTTGTAGGGATTAAATCTAACACATAGGCAATGTAACAATTATCACCATAATTAAGTTTAAACACATAGGAAGGAATTTTGGTGAATATCTTTAAAATCTTCAGGTAGGCCGGGCATGGTGGGTCACACCTGTAATCCCAGCACTTTGGGAGGCTGAGGTGGGCAGATCACCTGAGGTCAGGAGTTCAAGACCAGCCTGACCAAATGGAGAAAGCCCGTCTCTACTAAAAATGTGAAATTATCCGGGAGTGGTGGCGCATGCTTGTAATCCCTGCTACTCGGGAGGCGAGGAATGAGAATTGCTTGAATCCGGGAGGCAGATGTTGCATCGAGCAAAGATAGCACCATTGCACTCCAGCCTGGGCAACAAGAGCGAAATTCCATCTCAAAAAAAAAAAAAAAAAATCTTCAGGTAGGGGAAATCCTTTTTAAAGATTGAAACTTTCCATAAATCATCAAGAAAAAGCCCATAAGTGACAGTCTGCAAATTTAAAACTTTTTAAAAAAGTTTAAAGGTAAAAAGCACTGCAAAAAACAATGTTTAAAGACAAGAAACACTGGAAGAAAATATTTTCGTGTTTCTTTGTATGTTACATATTTTTCTACTGGTTATCAATTTATTGACTTTCAGCTCCAACTGCAAAATTTCAGGATGCTCTCTGAAATTCAGTCTGGGCTCTTTAAATATTTTTCCTTTGCCAACTGACATTGACTCTGTCTCAATAGAGGGCGCCAAACATATACTGGAGGAGGAAAGAGTTGCGCTTCCTTGTTCCGCTGACTCAGCGGGACATTAGGCTACTGCAGCACAGGCAGTTTCTCCAGTATCTAGCTCTTGCAGTGTACGGTGCCAGCAGTATCCAGCAGTAAGTAGCTTCCCCTGGCATCCTCCCGCAAGCCTTTTTGTAGCAAAGTGTTTCTGATAAAATACCTCTCCACGCGGGGCGCGGTGGCTCGCGCCTGTAATTCCAGCACTTTGGGAGGCCTAGGCGGGCGGATCACAAGGTCAGGAGATAGAGACCACCCTGGCCAACATGGTGAAACCCCGTCTCTACTAAAAATACAAAAAGTTAGCCGGGCATGGTGGCACATGCCTGTAATCCCAGGTACCCGGGAGGTTGAGGCAGGAGAATCTCTTGAACCCAGGAGGCAGTGATTTCATTGAACCGAGATCTTGCTACTGCACTCCAGCCTGGGCAACAAGAGCAAAACTCCGTCTCAAAAAAAAAAAAGAAAAAGAAATACCTCTCTGTGGGCAACTTACCTCCTCACCGTAGAGGGAAGATTTCCAAAAAGTTCTGTGAGTGTAGTACTCCAGAAACGTCTCTGTTATTCAGTGAACCAAGGCTGTGCTCTCTCCAACAAGGTCTGCATTTCAACCCTAGGAGGGGGGCGTCTTCCTGGGGTGCTCTATCTTTACCCTGACATAGTGACTACTCATTATATCTGCTATTTCTATATTTAGAGTCATCTTTTCTTCCTACTAGCCCGTCTTTCATGATGCCAATAATATAGTTATATTATTGTTGATGAATTTTTATGCTGTAATGATTTTAGTGAATATTCTTTATATTAAACATTCCCTGTTCAGATTATAATATGGTTTGTCTCAGTTAGATTCAGATTGATATGCAATTGGTACCAGTAGTGATCCCAGGAGATGGACTCTCTGTCAAAGACAGGATTTTAGTTTGGTCATACCTTTGGGCTTGAGAGCTGTGCTGATCTCCTTGCCAATGGGAAAATTGATGTTGGTGCGGTGACCTCAAAATTAATCAAGCTATCACTTGTGGTTGATTGTGATAAAATGCTAACTGAAACCTGTGCCTTAGGAGCCCAAGTGGCTGCTGAACTTGATTATTATGACAGTAATGATGACTAAAATGACTGTGGTATGGAATAGATTATTTGGAGTTCACTTGAGTGCTAACAAAGAGAAAATGACAAGCTCAGAATTGTTAAATCCAGGCTCCAGTTATAGTTCACGAATCAAAGAGCTTCTATGACAGTCCTAAAAGGAGCTATTACTTATTGTACTCACAAGGCTGACGTTGCTGAAAATCAAACACAAAATTTAATTATGTGGGTTGCTGAATTACAATGACAGTTAAATTCTCAGGCTTGCCAAGTTTCTCGTGAAATTTAGGGCTAAGAATGGGATCCTGAAATTTGCAATGGAGACAATTGGTTGGATCCACATGAAATTGACTATCTTGAGCCCCAATGTCAAACTTTCTAAGGCATTTCCTTGCAAAAGCTGTGGGCAAGAGCTAACAAGTCAGGTTTGAAAATGCATGACAGGCCGCAGCCTTTATTTCAACCTGTAGTGCCCTTGAACATGTTCAGAGGTCAAAATTATCACTATATGGAATCAATCCCAGAAACCTGTCAGTGGATAAGAAAACCCTGAGAGTATCTCCTGAAGAAAAAAGAAATATTTCCTCTTGAAGGGTGAATGGAGGAAGAGCCATTAGAAGGACAGAGAGCAACAGAAGGAAATAGGAGAGGAGGATGTTGGGGAAACACATGTAGGAGGGTATTTACAAATGATAGAAAGGGCCAATGGTGTCAAATACTGTAGCAAATTCCATTCGTGAAAAGACTTAAAAGTGTCCACTGGATTTTCTCTTGGTGACGTTTGCAAGAGTGGTTTGAGTATAGTGGAGTAGAGAGTGGGATGGTAGATGAGGAGGTAGGAATACAGATTGCCTTAACTCATCTACAATGAGTTACTCCTTTGAGTTTGCCCTGTGTTTTCTTGACTGACAGTAATTATGAAACAATATATGTATTTCCTTACAGACAGGAATAAGGTCAGCATGCCTGACATCACCACAAGACTTAAATATAATTCTGCATGTTCTGACCAATGTTATGCAATCATAAAAAAGGAAATGATAATGATGATGCTGCTGCTGATGATGATGATGGAGATGCATAAATTCTTGACATAAAGATAAACATTTAGTAAAATATCATTATATGAGATTGAGAAACTGTTTACTTAGAAAACCTTGAAAAATAACAGATGATATACTAGAAATAATCAGAGAAGTTCAGTGAGGGAACCAGATGCCAGATGAAATGGAAATAAATAAAATTAAGCTTTCTTTTAACCAGCAATAACAAATTAAAAATAATAATGAAAAGTATTTCCCACTTACAATATATGTGCATATTAAAGATAAACTTAAATAAATGGTAAAATTTGCCATTTCTTGAATGGAAAAACTCAATGTCTTAAATGTATCAGTTTTCTGAAAATTATATATTTAAGGTCATCCCAATTCAACATTACAAAACTTATTTCTTAACACAGAAAAACATTATTCAAGAGTATGGACAACTGAATGGAAGAAAAGAGTCAAGAAATCAATGTAATTGATATCTTTGAGGTAGAACTTTCTGTAAAAAATAATAAAGAGTAATATAAAGTTGTTGTAGTTTAAAATAAAAAAAGAAAAACATCAGGATTTAAATGGACTGATAGATCAAGAGCACATCATTAATTTAGCATGTCACAAAATAGTTATTTTATATCACCGTAGATATAGAATAGTATTCAATAAATAATGTCTATCAGGAAAAAATTTAGGGAACAAATACTGCTAGACTCCTGCCCCAACTCGTCCATAAGAATAAATTTAAATGGTGTCTTTCCATAATAAATGTCTATGAATATGCTTTTCCCCCAAGCTCCAAAAAATTAATCGTAATAAAAACACACAGATGAGTATGAAACAATGACAGTGAAAAGGTACTGATTGCAGCACTGGTATAACACTAAATAGTTGGAGATGACCTAAATATTCAAAGAAGGGATTGGTGAAATAAATTAGGGTGTATCTATAAAACTGAATAATGTAGAACCATTGAAATGAGGATTTATATATGTGTATAATACAAAGATGATCACTATTTGTTGTGTGAAAAATTTTTTAAAATATTATTAGAATATGTATGCATTTTAGTAAAAATGTGTATATTAATATATGTTTAGAAAAATTTGTGTGCTGACAGTGATATATTCAGGTATAATATACAATGCCTATGATATTTATTTGCTATCTTCATTATATTTTTTTCTGACATAATTTTGCATTCATATGAAGTAGCAAATCTGTTTCATAATTGACAGTAATATATTGAGGGCAACCATTTTTGTATATTACCAGAAACAGCCTTTTAGATTATTTGTAATGAAAATAGAAATAATTGTATAAGCTAGGTATTACTGCATAATGGCTTAAAATAACAATCAATTGTTATTTACCACAGTTGTTTTGGGTCAGAAATTGGAGAAGGACTTGGATGGTTGCTTCTGGCTTTGGGTCTCGTATTAGGTCTCAGGACTGAAAGATCAGATTCCAAGGTAGATCATTCACATGGCTGGGAAGATGGTGCTGGTTCGTGGATCAGAGACCACAGTTCCTCTTCTCATGAGGAGAGCAGCCACGGGACTGCTTGCATGTCCTCAATATATACCTGCTAGCTTCTGCCACAGTTAGTGATTCAAGAGCACAAGGAGGAAGCTGCAATATCTTTTATGGCATAGCCTTTCAAGTCACAAACTGTCAGTTTCATAGTATCTCATAGGTTACAGGTTTGCTCCATTCTTTCTTGGAGGGGATTACATAAGGGTGTGAATATCTGGAGGTGAGGATCAGTGAGGACTATTTTGAAGCCTAACACATAATTATATTAAAAAACATAAAAATAATAAATGTATAAAAATTATAGGATGCAATAGAATATCTGTTATGTTAGCAGAGCAAACTGATTGGTCTTATCCATCAACTGAAATGACTGAAAGCGTTATTGCAGAGAAAATATTTTTAAACTAATATTAGGTAAACAAAGATGCACACAAAAATGCATATAGGGTATCTACTAATACCCTATATGCATTTTTAAATGAACGGTGATAAAGTGAACGGTGGATAAAGATTGAGGTAAAATAAACAAATTCAAATGGTTATGTTAGAGAGTAGGATTATGGGCAGATAAACATTTCTCTTTATTTTCTTTAATGTCGTACCACTATTTTTAGCAAGACATGTATTTAAAACAGAGACAATGTCAGTATTATACAACATTTAAGTCATTATATATTAATTCTGTTTGTCTATAATTGAAATAATGGATGATTAATTCAAAACAGTATCAAAAATTAATAAAAACAACACAAAAGCCTACAAAGAAACCAAGAAAATGTATAAGAAATGTATAAGAAAATTTATAAGAAATTTATAAGAAAATCTTACAAACATCAAAGACCAAACATAACCTAATGATAAATATGGATCAACCAATATTGAGTATGCTTCTGTAAAAGTTGAGGGATTTTAAATTTGGACACATGAATAAAAACGTTAGAAGGTAATATGATCTCAGCACTTTGGGAGGCCGAGGCCGGTGGATCACAAGGTCAGGAGTTCGAGACTAGCCCGGCCAATATGGTGAAACCCCGTCTCTACTAAAAATACAAAAATTAGCCGGGCATGGTGGCGTGCACCTGTAGTCCCAGCTACTCGGAGGCTGAGGCAGAAGAATCGCCTGATCCTGGGTGGCGGAGGTTGCAGTGAGCCAGGATCATGCCACTGCACTCCAGCCTGGGTGACAGAGTGAGACTCTATCTCAAAAAAAAAAAAAAAAAAAAAAAAGGTAATATGAACTGTTTCCAAATTGTTATGGCACATTTAATCCTTCGTTCAATAAACAATTATGGAACACTGGGTTTTTTGTATTATCATTAAATGAGGTGTTTATTACATAAAGTTGGATAAGACAACTGTCTTTATTCTCCAGGTACCCATAATCAAGTAGTGAAAGCAAATAATTGCAATATATTATGATAAATCTTATACTTAAAAGCCTGGTATGAATAAGGAAGTAATCTCCATAAAAAGAGAAAGAAGGGATCAGCAAAATGATTTAAAAACTGAGTAGAGCTTTTATTTTCTATATACTATCAAAATGAATAGCAAACCCAAGAACATTGGTGTTTTACAAGATTAATTTTGTTCTATTTTGTTACATAGTTTTCTGTACATATGTTAGCCTCTTTCAAGTTGCAAGACACATCCTCAATTTCCTTACTGTAATAGGATTTGTTTTAAAGATAAACAGAGAAGACAGGAACAGCAGCCACACAGCCAGGACCCATGTACAATTGAATTGTCAATCTGAAGGCAACACAGCTTTAGCAATTCAGGTATCCTGTCCTTCTCTTAAGAAAAGGTACAACTTGCTGGCTTATCCTGTAGATATATAATACCAAGTTTGTTTTTTCAGTGTATAACTCAAGGCTCCTGCTGTTCATGACTTGTACCATCCAATAGCTTCTCCACCATTAGCTGAATTTATCATCCACTCACTACTTCATACTCAGTGTCCCGCTGGGTAGCACTCTAATGTCAGACCATATAATAAAATACCTTTCAGCAATAAAAAGGTATGAGCTACTAATCCATGTAGCAACATGGATGAATTGCAAATGAATTATGCTGAAATAAACCACTCAAAAGGCTACATACTGCATAATTCCATTTATGTGAATTTAAAGATAAAACAATATTTTAGGGGCAGAAAGCAGATCAATTCTTGGGGTTGGCGATAAGGGGAGAGTAGGAGGTAATATTTTGGGGTGATAGAAGTACTCTATATCTTGATTGTGGTGGTGGTCACATGACTATATGCATTTGTCAAAACTCATAAAACTGTACACCACCAGAAAGAGCAAATTTTATTGTATGTACTTTATTTTTATTTATTTATTTATTTATTGAGACAGAGTTTCACTCTGATTGCCCAGGCTGGAATGCAATGGTGCGATCTTGGCTCAGCACAACCTCTGCCTGCTGAGTTTAAGTGATTCTCCTGCCTCAGCCTCCCAAGTAGCTGGGATTACAGGTGCCCACCACCACCCCCAGCTAATTTTTATATTTTTACAAAATACAAATGAGGGGGTTGAAATATTTGTCATTCTTTCTTATTTATTTCCTCTTACTTTTAGTCTCTAACCAAGGAACTATGGAGAGACAGGGTTTCACCAGTTGGCCAGGCTGGTCTCGAACTCCTGACTTCAGGTGATCCAGCCGCCTCGGCCTCCGAGTGCTGGGATTACAGACGTCAGCCAACGCGCCCAGGCTACTTTATTTTTAAACCAGTAAATATAAAAACTAATTTACGGTTTTTATACATGTAGCTTCAAGACCCCACACAAATTTACAATAGAGTTACCTGGATAAAGAATCACAGAAAGAAAAATGAAATTTAGATCTAGGAAACTCGCTGTCAATAACCCCTCATTTTATTAAAAGAATTCAGAAGTTGAACCTTGATGGAAACAAAAATACTTGCAAAAGGGGGCAGAAAATATTTAATCTTGATCCTTTCAGGCCCACATCAAAATATAAGAAGGAGATGACAGCTGCTAGGCACTTCCCAGAACCCACCATTTAATTATCTCAAGGTGCCAGAGAAATAAAAAGTTGAAATAAAGTCTTGAAAAATGTCCAGGAATCTCTGAATTAGATTACAGGTGAATATGAGACCTCAAGGGAATATTCTATATATTGAGAGTAAACAGGTTATTCTTTCTAATATTCTTCCATTTTTCAGAAAGTTTAATAGACAAATAGTTTATTTGAAATATGAGGTCGTCAACCCACAAACTCCAACTTGAAATTTTCTCCCTCACTCTAGGCTTCTCAGAGAATGAATAATTGAGGAATTGGGCAGTTTGAGTGGAGTTTATTACTTTGCCTTGATATTGGGTACAAAATGAAGGTTTCCCTTCTTTCCCTTTCTCTGACTCCTATGTGAAGACATCACAGGAATAGGGAAAATGTTTCTCAACTTTGGAAATTAAATATCATTTAATTGACCCACTTTTCTAATGACTGATTCAATTTTCTTATCTACATGCTATTTTTAAAAATGTAAACATAGTGTTAGATTACTTATTTTTAAAATAAGTTAGAAAAGATCAACTCTGTAACTCTTCCTCCATAGTTCCTGGGTTGGAGACTAAAAGTAAGAGGAGAAAGTAAGAAAGAATGACAAATATTTCAAGAGTTGGAAAAAATAGAATAATAGTACTATTCGGTCTCTAAGATCTTAACAGCAAACACTGATGGTTTTAGAGGTACATATACCTCATGCTGTGCTATGTTAATAAATACAATTTTTAAATGAAGTGAAAAGCTAAATAACATATAAGTTATACTTTCAACTCCAGTCATGCATATCGTGTAACTAGGCTGAACATTTGAGTTTTCATTATTTAACATGAACTGGTCATATCACTGCCAATTCCTTCTTCTTTTCTTTTTCTTTTCTTTCTTTTCTTTTTTTTTGAGACGGAGTCTTGCTCTGTCACCAGGCTGGAGTACAGTGGTGCAATCTTGGCTCACTGCAACCTCCGCCTCCTAGGTTCAAGAGATTTCCCTTGCCTCACCCTCCCAAATAGCTGAGTCTACAGGCACCCGCCGCCATTGCCGGCTAATTTTTGTATTTTAGTGGAGACAGGGTTTCACCATGTTAGCCAGGATGGTCTTGATCTCCTGACCTCGTGATCTGCCTGCCTCGGCCTCCCAAAGTGCTGGGATTACAGGCATGAGCCACTGCGCCCAGCCCAATTCTTTCTTTTGTCATAGAATTTTTTGGAAATAATTTGTTCTCATAACAGAAGTATGAAAGCATAAAATATCAGAGCACTTGTTATTGGTTACTGAGCACTGGAAATATGGCTATTGTAATACAAGAGCTACATATTTTATTTCATTTAATTTCAATTGATTTACGCTTTAAATAGCCACATGTGGCTAGTGACTACCTTATAAGGAAACATAATTCGATACACTGGCCAAGAAGACACGTGAGTGGCCCACAAGGAAAGGAGAGGTTTGAAGGACTTAAACAAATTAGTCCAGTCAAGGATGTCAAATATAACTGCAGTTGTCTGCTAGCACTTTTGATTATACTGAAACCTTATGTGGCATGGGAAAGGGTTACCACTAAAAATAAATCAGGGCCTTTACTGCAGATTTCACGTTTTCTTGCTACATAGGTCAACCAAGAGAGTACCAGCTAGTTGGCTATTTACATTTCCACAAGAAAACAACAGACAACTTACAGCTACCTATAAATACAGTGGAGAACACTTGAAACGGGAAACCAGATAATCAATCTGCCTCACTGGCACAAATTTACTGAGCAAATTCTCACCGGGTGTGCTGTCTCTGCAGGATTTTATATATTCTTCACACTGTCTGGCTGAGTTATATTCATATAAATGAAATAAATCTTCCTTTGAATCCACAACAAAAGTGGAATGGTTTAGAATTTTGAGCAAAGTGGTACACTCACCATCAGGAATATTGTGCCCAAACACAACGAGGTATTATGTTTTGTTATATTCTTAGATCTCATGTACATTTTCCTCAGATACCCCAGTGGTAACACTTTCAGGAGTAGAGGATACTATATACATTTTATTTATTTGTATCCAAAATTTTGTTTAAATTCTGTATTAATATAATTGTGGATTCACATGCAGTTATAAGAAATAACACAGAAATCTCTTGTGTAAAATTTTTCATGCTTCCCTTAATGGTAACCTTTTGCAAAACTCATATAATATATCCAGGTTGTTAACATTTATATAATACCCCTATATTATTCAGATTGCCAGTTTTACTAGTACATGTATGTGTGTGTATGTGTCTGTATATGTGTGTATTTAGTTCTATACAATTTTGTCACCTTTAAAGGATACACCTTCATGTATCCTCAACCAAAGTCAAGATAACACTTCCAACATTACAAAGATACCGTATCCTGCTCTTTTAAAATCGTACCCAGCTTGCTTCTGCCTCACCCTATACTTAACCACCGACATGTCCTCCATTTCTAAAATGTTATCGTTTTAAACATTACAGAAAGGAATCATGCATTATGTCATCTTTTGGGAATAGATTTTTTCTCACTCAATTATTGATACACCCAAGTTTCTGCATATGTCAGTAGTTAATTCCTCTTCATTACTGAGTAGTGTTCCATGGTATAGATATACGACAGTTTGTTTAACAATTTGCCTGTTGAAGAGCACTCAACTGTTTTCAGGGTTTATTATTATGAATAAAGCTTCAATGAATATTCAGTTTTGTGTGAACATAGTTTGCGTCTCTCTAGGATGAATGCGTGTGACTGCAATTGGTGGACTGTATGGTAGTTATATTTTTACTTGAATAAGAAAATGTAAAACTGTTTTCCAGGGTGGCTAGAAATGTAACATTCCTACCAGAAACTCCTGAAAGATCCAGTGGCTCCACATTTGCATCAGCATTTGTTGTTATCCTAATTTTTTATATTAGAAGTTGACAATGTAGTGGTCTTTCACCAAGCAGCTCTCAGTCACATACAAACTCTTCCCACTTCACCAAGTTCCCCCATATAATTTAGCATAATTTTGTTTGGATTAACATACAACTTTTTTTTGTTTTAGTTTTGATTTTAATTTTTGAGGGAGGTAATGGGCATATATATTTATGGGGTACACGTGATGTTTTGGTACAGGCATGTAATACATAATAATCACATTATGTGAAATGGGATATCTATCCCTTCAAGCATTTATCTTTTGTGTTATAAACAATTCAATTATACTGTTTTAGTTATTTTAAAATATACAATTAAATTATTTTTGACTATAGTGGCCCTGTTGTGCTATCAGATACTAGACCTTATACATTATTCCTAACTATTTTTTTTTTTTTTTTGGTACATACTAACCATCTCAACCTCCACCCCACCATCCCACTACCCTTCCCAGACTCTGGTAACCATCCCTCTACTCTCTACCTCCATGATTTCAATTGTTTTGATTTTTAGATGCTACAAATAAATGAGAACATGAGAAGTTTGTCTTTTTGTACATGGTTTCTTTCGTTTAGCATAATGACCTCGAGTTTCATCCATGTTATTGCAAATAACAGGACCTCATTCTTTTTATGGCTGAATAGTAATCCATTCTGTATAAGTACCACACTTTCTCTATTCATCTGTTGATGGACAGTTAGCTTGCTTCCAAATCTTGGCTGTTGTGAACAGTGCTGCAACAAACGTGGGAGTGCAGATACCTCTTTGATATACCGATTTCCTTTCTTTTGGGTATATACTCAGCAGTGGAATTGCTGGATCATATGGCAGCTCAATTTTTAGTTTTTTGAGGAACCTCCAAACTGTCCTCCATAGTGGTTGTACTAATTTATATTCCCACTAACAGTGTGTGAGGGTTCCCTTTTCTCCATATCCTGGCCAGCACTCGTTATTGCCTGCCTTTGGATATAAGCTATTTTAAGTGAGGTGAGATGATATCATGTTGTAGTTTTGATTTGCATTTCTCTGATGATGAATGATGTTGAGCACCTTTTCTTTTTTTTTTCTTTTTCTCTCTCTTTTTAAAAAAATTTATTTTACTTTAAGTTCTGGGATACATGTGCACAGTGTGCAGGTATGTTACATAGGTATGCATGTGCCATGGTGGTTTGCTGCACCTATCAACCCGTCATCTAGGTTTTAAGCCCTGCATGCATTAGGTATTTGTCCTAATACTCTCCTTCCGTTTCCCCTCCACCCCTCAAAAGGCCCTGGTGTGTGTTGTTCCCCTCTCTGTATCCATGTGTTCTCATTGTTCAGCTCCCACCTGTGAATGAGAACATGCAGTGTTTGGTTTTCTGTCCCTGTGTTACTGAGAATGATGGCTTCCAGCTTCATCCATGTTCTGGCAAAGGACATGATCTCATTCTTTTTTATGGCTACATAGTATTCCATGGTGTATGTGTACCACATTTTCCTTATCCAGTCTATCATTAATGGGCATTTGAGTTGGTTCCAAGTCTTTGCTAATGTGAATAGTGCTGCAATAAACATAAGTGTACATGTGTCTTTATAGTACAATGATTTATATTCCTTTGAGTATATACCCAGTATGGGATTGCTGGGTCAAATGTTATTTCTGGTTCCAGATCCTCGAGGAATCGCCACACTGTCTTCCTCAATAGTTGAACTAATTTACACTCCCACCAACAGTGTAAAGGTGTTCCTATTTCTCTACGGCCTTACGAGCATCTATTGTTTCCTGACTTTTTAATAATTGCCATCCTGACTGGTGTGAGATGGTATCTCATCGTAATTTTGATTTGCAGTTCTCTAATGATCAGTGATGAAGAGCTTTTTGTCATATATTTGTCAGCCGCATAAATGTCTTCTTTTGAGAAGTGTCTGTTCATATCCTTTGCTCACTTTTTGATGGGGTTTTTTCTTGTAAATTTGTTTAAGTTCCTTGTAGATTCTGGATACTAGATCATTGTCAGATGGGTAGATTGCAAACATTTTCTCTTTTTCTGTAGGTTGCCTGTTCACTCTGATGGTAGTTTCTTTTGCTGTGCAGAAGCTCTTTAGTTTAATTGGATCCCATTTTTCAATTTTGGTTTTTGTTGCAATTGCTTTTGGTGTTTTAGTCATGAAATCTTTGCCTATGCCTATGTCCTGAATGATATTGCTTAGGTTTTCTTCCAGGGTTTTTATGGTTTTGGGTTTACATTTAAGTCTTTAATTCATCTTGAGTTAATTTTTTATATGGTGTAAGGAAGGGGTCCAGTTCCAGTTTTTTGCATATGGCTAGCCAGTTTTCCCAGCACTATTTATTAAAGGGAGACTCCTTTCCCCATTTCTTGTTTTTGTAAGGTTTGTCAAAGATCAGATGGTTGTAGATGTGTGGTGTTATTTCTGAGGTCTCTGTTCTGTCCCATTGGTCTACGTATCTGTTTTGGTACCAGTACCATGCTGTTTTGGTTACTGTAGCCTTGTAAGTATAGTTTGAAGTCAGGTAGTGTGATGCCTCCAGCTTTGTTCATTTTGCTTAGTATTGTCTTGGCTATATGGGCTCTTTTTTGGTTCCATATGAAATTTAAAGTTGTTTTTCTAATTATGTGAAGAAAGTCAATGGTAGTTTGATGGGAATAGCATTGAATCTATAAATTACTTTGGGCAATATGGCCATTTTAATAATATTTATTCTTCTTATCCATGAGCATGGGATATTTTTCCATTTGTTTGTGTCCTCCCTTATTTCCTTGAGCAGTGGTTTGTAATTCTCCTTGAGGAGGTCCTTCATGTCCCTTGTAAGCTGTATTCCTAGGTATTTTATTTACTTTGTAGCAATTGTGAATGGGAGTTCATTCATGATTTGGCTCTCTGCTTGTCTATTATTGGCATATAGGACTGCTTGTGATTTTTGCACATTGATTTTTGTATCCTTAGACTTTGCTGAAGTTGCTTATCAGCTTAAGGAGTTTTGGGGCTGAAATGCTGCAGATTTCTAAATATAGAATCATGTCATCTACAAACAGAGACAATTTGACTTCCTCTCTTCCTATTTGAATACACTTTATTTCTTTCTCTTGCCTGATTGCCCTGGCCAGAACTTCCAGTACTATGCTGAATAGGAGTGATGAGAGAGGGCATCCTTGTCTGTTGCCGGTTTTCAAAGGGAATGCTTCCAGCTTTTGCCAATTGAGTATAATATTGGCTATGGGTTTGTCATAAATAGCTCTTATCATTTTGAGATATGCTCCATCAATACCTAGTTTATTGAGAGTTTTTAACATGAAGGGATGTTGAATTTTATTGCAAGCCTTTTCTGTGTCTATTGAGATAATCATGTGGTTTTTGTCATTGGTTCTGTTTATGAGATGTATTATGTTTATTTTTTTGCATATGCTGAACCAACCTTGCATCCCCGGGATGAAGCCGACTTGATCATGGTGTATAAGATTTTTGATATGCTGCTGGATTCAGTTTGCCAATATTTTATTGATGATTTTTCCATTGATATTCATCAGGGATATTGGCCTGAAGTTTTCTTATTTTGTTGTGTCTCTGCCAGGTTTTGGTATCAGGATGATGCTGGCCTCATACAAGGAGTTAGGGAGGAGTCCTTCTTTTTCAGTTGTTTAAGATAGTTTCAGAAGGAATGGTACCAGCTCCTCTTTGTACCTGTGGTAAAATTTGCCTGTGAAGCTATCTGGTCCTGGGTATTTTTTGGTTGGTAGGCTACTAATTACTGCCTCAATTTCAGAACTTGTTATTGGTCTATTCATGGATTCAACTTCTTCCTGGTTTAGTCTTGGAAGGGTGTGTTTTTCCAGGAATTTATCAATTTCTTCTAGATTTTCTAGTTTATTTGTGTAGAGGTGTTTTTTTAGTAGTCTCTGATGGTAGTTTGTATTTCCATAGGATCAGTGGTGATATCTCTTTTATCATTTTTTATTGTGTCTATTTGAGTCTTCTCTCTTTTCTTCTCTATTAGTCTAACTAGTGGTCTATCTATTTTGTTAATTTATTCAAAGAACCAGCTCCTGGATTCCTTGCTTTTTTAAAGGGTTTTTCGTGTCTCTATGTCCTTCATTTCTGCTGTAATCTTAGTTATTTACTGTCTTCTGCTAGCTTTTGGATTTGTTTGCTCTTGCTTCTCTAGTTCTTTTAATTGTGATGTTAGGGTGTTGATTTTAGATCTTTCCCGCTTTGTCCTGTGGGCATTTAGTGCTATAAATTTCCCTCTTAATACTGCTTTAGCTGTGTCCCAGAGATTCTGGTATGTTGTCTCTTTGTTCCCATTCGTTTCAAAGAACTTCTTTATTTCTCCCTTAATTTCATTATTTATCCAGGAGTAATTCAGGAGCAGGTTGTTCAGTTTCCATGTAGTTGTGTGGTTTTGAGTGAGTTTCTTAATCCTGAGTTCTATGTTGATTGCACTGTGGTCTGAAAGACTATTTGTTATGATTTCAGTTCTTTTGCATTTGCTGAGGAGTATTTTACTTCCAATTATGTGGTCGATTTTAGAGTAAGTGCCATGTGCCACTGAGAAGAATACATATTCTATTGATTTGGGGTGGAGAGTTCTGTAGATGTCTATTAGGTCCACTTAAACCAGAGCTGAGTTCAATTCCTGAATATCCTTGTTGATTTCCTGTCTCATTGAGCTGTCTAATATTGACAATGGGGTGTTAACATCTCCCAGTATTATGGTATGGGAGTCTAAGTCTCTTTGTAGTTCTCTAAGAACTTGCTTTATGAATCTGGGTGCGCCTGTATTGGGTGCATATATATTTAGGACAGTTAGCTCTTCTTGTTGAATTGATCCCTTTACCATTATGTAATGGCCCTCTTTGTCTCTTTTGATCTTTGTTGGTTTGAAGTCTGTTTTATCAGAGACTAGAATTGCAACCCCTGCTTTTTTTTTGTTTCCATTTGCTTGGTTGATCTTCCTCCATCCCTTTATTTTGAGCCTATGTGTGTCTTTGCATGTGAGATGGGTGTCCTGAATACAGCACACCAATGGGTCTTGACTCTTTATCCAATTTGCCAGTCTGTGTCTTTTAACTGGGGTATTTAGCTCATTTACATTTAAAGTTAATATTGTTATGTGTGAATTTGATCTTGTTGTCATGATGCTAGCTGGTTATTTTGCCCATTATTCAATGCAGTTTCTTCATAGTGTCCTTGGTCTTTATATTTTGGTGTGCTTTTGCAGTGGCTGGTACCAGTTTTTCCTTTCCATATTTAGTGCTTCCTTCAGGAGCTCCTGTAAGGCAGGCCTGGTGGTGACAAAATCCCTCAGCATTTGCTTGTCTGGAAAGGATTTTATTTCTCCTTTGCTTATGAAGCTTAGTTTGGCTGGATATGAAATTCTGGGTTGAAAATTCTTTTCTTTAAGAATGTTGAATATTGGCCCCCACTCTCTAATGGCTTGCAGGGTTTCTGCACAGAAATCCACTGTTAGTCTGAAGGGCTTGCCTTTGTCGGTGACCTGATCTTTTTCTCTGGCTGCCCTTAACATTTTTTCCTTCATTTCAACCTTGGATAACCTGATGATTATGTGTCTTGGGGTTGCTCTTCTTGAGGAGTATCTTAGTGGTGTTCTCTGTATTTACTAAATTTGAATTTTGACCTGTCTTGCTTGGTTGGGTAAGTTCTCCTGAATAATATCGTGAAGTGTGTTTTCCAACTTGGTTCCATTCTCCCTGTCACTTTCAGGTACACCAATCAATTGTAGGTTTGGTCTTTTTACATAGTCCCTTATTTCTTGGAGGCTTTGTTCATTCCTTTTCATTCTTTTTTCTCTTCTTTTGTCTGCACCCCTTATTTCAGCAAGGTGGTCTTCAATTTCTGATATCCTTTCTTCCACTTGATCGATTAAGCTGTTGATACTTTTGTATGCTTCACGAAATTCTCGTGCTGTGCTTTTCAGCTCCATCAGGTCATTTATGTTCCTCTCTAAACTGGTTATTCTAGTTAGAAGTTCCTGTAACCTTTTATCAAGGTTCTTAACTTCCTTGCATTGGGTTAGAACATGCTCCTTTAGCTCAGAGGGGTTTGTTATCACCCACCTTCTGAAGCCTATATCTGTCGTTAGTCAATCTGATTCTCTGTCTAGTTTTGTGCCCTTGCTGGAGAGGTGTTGTGATCATTTGGAGTAGAAGAGGCATTTTGGCTTTTGGAATTTTCAGTGTTTTTGCACTGGTTTTTCCTCATCTTTGTGGATTTACCTACCTTTGATCTTTGAGGCTGATGACCTTTGGATGAGATATTTGTGTGTGTGGGGTCCTTTTTGTTGATGTTGTTGTTGTCCTCGCTTTTTGTTTGTTTGTTTTTCTAACCGTCGGGCCCCTCTTCTGCAGGTCTACTGCAGTTTGCCAAAGGTTCAGTACAGACCTTGTTCACCTGGGTATCACCAGTGGAGGTTGTAGAACAGCAAAGATTGCTGCCTGCTCCTTCCTCTGGAGGCTTTGTCCCAGAAGGTTACTAGCCTGATGCCTGGTGGAACTCTCCTGTATGAAGTGTCTGTCGACCCCTGTTGGGAGGTCTCTCCCAGTCAGGAGGCACGGGGGTCAGAGACCCATTTGAGGATGCCATCTTTCCCTTAGCAGAGCTGGTGCACTGTGCTGGGAGAATCACCCTTGTTAAGATGTGCTGCTCTCTTCAGAAATGGCTGACAGGAAAGATTAAGCCTGCTGAAGCTGTGACTGCAGCCACCCCTCCCCCGAGCTGCTCCATCCCAGGGAGATGATAATTTTATCTGTAAGCTCCTGACTGGGGCTGCTGCATTTCCTGTAGAGATGTCCTGCCCAGTGAGGAGGAATCTAGAGAAGCAGTCTGGCCACAGCCACTTTTCTGTGCTGTGGTGAATTCTGCCCAGTCCAAACCTCCCAGTCTCCTTAGCACTGTCAGGGGAAAACCACCTACTAAAGCCTCAGTAATGGCAGATGCCCTTCCCCACCATCAAGCTTGATCATCCCAGGTTGACTCCAGACTGCTGTGCTGGCAGTGAGAATTTCAAGCCAGGGGTTCTTAGCTTGCTGGGCTCTGTGGGAGTGGGATTTCCTGAGCAAGACCTCTTGCCTCCCTGGCTTCAGCCCCTTTTCCAGGGAAGTAGATGGTTCTCCTGTCTCACTGGAGTTCCAGGCACCATGGAGTATGAAAAAACTCCTGCAGCTAGGCTCAGTGCCTACCCAAACAGCTGCCCAGTTTTGTGATTGAAACCCAGGGCCCTGGTGGTGTAGCCTCACATGGGAATCTTCTGATTGGCAGAATGAAAAAATCCATGGGAAAAGAGTAGTACCTGGGACAGGTAACACAATCCCTCACTGCTTTCCTTGGCTGGAGGAGGGAGGACCCCCAATTCCTTGTACTTCCCGGGTGAAATGATGCCCCACCCTGCTTCTGCTCACTCTCCGTGGATTACACCCACTGCCTGACCAGTCCTGATGAAATTAACTGGGTGCCTCAGTTGGAAATGCAGAAATCACTTACCTTCTGCATTGGTCTCGCTGGGAAGTGCGGACCAGAGCTGTTTCTATTCAGCCATGTTGGCCAATACTATTGAACACCTTTTCATATGCCTGTTTGCCATTTGTATGTCTTCTTTTGAGAAATGTCTATTCAAATATTTTGCCCATTTTAAAATCAGAAAAATAATTTTTTCTTATAGAGTATGAGCACCTTATGTACTCTGGTTATTAATCCCTTGTCAGATTGATAGTTTGCAAATATTTTCTCCCATGCTGTGTGTTGTATCTTCCCTTTGTGGATTGTTTCCTTTGCCGTACATAAGTTTTTTAACTTAATGTGATCCTGTTTGTCAATTTTTGCCTTGCTTGTCTGTGCTTATGGGGTACTACTCAAAAAGTTTTTGCCTAGAACAGTACCTTGGAGAGTTTTCTCAATGCTTTCTAATAGCAGTTTTATAGTTTGAATTCTTAAATTTAAGTCTTTAACCCATTTTGATTTGATTTTTGTCTATGATGAGATATATGGGGCTGGTTTCCTTCTGCTTGTGGATATCCAGCTTTCCCAGCACCATCTATTAAAGAGATTGTCTTTTCCCCAGTGTATGTTCTTGGCACCTTATCAAAAATGACTTCACTGTAGGTATGTGGATTTGTTTCTGGGTTCTCTCTTCTGTTCCATTGGTCTATGTGTCTGTCTTTATGCAAGTATCATGCTGCTTTGGTTACTATAGCTCTGTAGTATAATCTGAAGTAAGGTAATGTGGTTCATTCTGTTTTCTTCTTTTTGCTTAGGATAGTTTTGGCTGCTATGGGTCTTTTGTGGTTTCACATAATTTTTAGTATTATTTTCTCTGTTTTTGTGAAGAATGTCATTGGTATATTGATAGGGATTACATTGAATCTGCAGATTGCTTTGGGTCTTATGGACATTTTAATAATATTGATTCTTCCAATCCAGGAACATGGAAAATTTTTTCACTTTTTGGTATCTTCTTTATTTTTTTTTATCAGTGCTTTATAGTTTTCATTAAAGAGATCTTTTACTTCTTTGGTTCAGTTAATTCCTAGATGTTTAATTTTATTTGTAAATGGGATTACTTTTTACATTTCTTTTTCAGATTGTTCATCTGTTGGCATATAAAATGCTACTGACTTTTGTATGTTATTTTGTATTCTGCAAACTTACTGAATTTGTTTATCAGTTCTAATAGTATTTTTGGTGGTCTTTAGGTTTTTTTCAAATGTAAGATCATATCATTTGTAAACAAGGATAATTTTACTTCTTCTTTTCCACTTTTGATTTATTTCTTTCTCTTGTCTGATTGCCCTAGCCAGGATTTCCACTACTATGTTGAATAACACTGGTGAAAGTGGACATCCTTGTTGAGTTCTAGATCTTAGAGGATATGCTTCAGATCCATCTATTTATGCTCTGATCTTGATTATTTTCTTTCCTTCTATGAATTTTAGGTTTGGTTTGCACTTGCTTTTCTAGTTCTTTGATGCATCATTAGGTGGTTTATTTGAAGTTTTTCTTCTTTTTTGAAGTAGGCACTTTAACTGTAAAATTCCCTCTTAGTACTGCTTTCCCTGTATCCTATAGGTTTTGATATGTTGTGTTTCCATTTTCATTTGTTTAAAGAAAATTTTCAATTTCTTTCTTAATTTCTTTATTGACCCACTGATCATTCAGGAGGATATTATTTAATTTCCATGCATTTGTACAGATTCCAAAATTCTTCTTGTTGTTGATTTGTAGTTTTATTCTATTGTGGTCAAAGTAGATGCTTGATATTATTTTAATTATTTTGAATGTTTTAAGACTTGTTTTGTGAACTAACATATGGTCCGTCCTTGAGAATGATTCATGTGCTGAGAAAAATAATGTGTATTCTGTAGCCATTGGATAAAATGTTCTGCAAATATCTATTAGGTCCTTTTGTTATATAGTGTAGATGAAGTTTGATGTTTCTTTGTTGATTTTTCTTTCTGGAAGGTCTGTGCAATGCTGAAAGTGGGGTTTTGAAGTCTCCAGCTATTACTGTATTGGGGGCTATTTCTCTCCTTAGCTCTAATAATATTTCTTTTTTCTGTGTGGGTGCTCCAGTGTCGGGTGCATATAAATATATCTATAATTATTATCGCCTCTTGCTGAATTGACCCCTTTATCATTATACAGTGACCTTCTTTGTCTTTTCTTATAGTTTTTGTCTTGAAATCTATTTTGTGTGATATGAGAATTGCTACTCCTGCTCTTTTTTGGTTTCCACTTACATGGAGTATCTTTTTCCATCCCTTTATTTTTAGACTATTTGTATCTTTATAGGTGAAGTGTGTTGCTTGTAGAGAACATATCATTGGGTGTTGTATTTTTATCCATTCAGCCACTTAAAATCTTTTGGTTGGAGAGTTTAGTTTATTTACATTGAATGTTTTATTGATAAGTAAGCTTATTCCTGCCATTTTGTTATTTGTTTTTCTGATTGTTTGTGGTCTTCCGTTCCTTCTTTCCTTCCTTCCTGTCTTTCTTTAAGTGAAGGTGATTTTCTCTGGTGATATAATTGGTTTCTTGTTTTTCAGTTTTTGTGTATATGCATTATATATGTTTTGGTTTGAGGTTACCATAAGCCTTGCAAATACTATTTTAAATTCCATTATTTTAAGCTGATAAAAACTTAACACTGTTTGTGTAAACAAACAAACAAACAAAAATGAAACTAATAAAGACTCTGTACCCTAAGTTCATCACCCTACTTTTTAACTTTGTGGTTTCTACTTATATCTGATTGTACTATGTCTTGAAAAGTTGTTGTAGTTATTTTTTTATTGGTACATCATTTAGTCTTTCTACTTAAGATTAGAGTATTTTACATACCACACAGTGTTATAATATTCTGTGGTTTTCTGTGTACTTACTATTACTAGTGAGTCTTGTACTTTCAGATGATTTCTTGTTGTTCATTAATGTTAATGTCCTTTTCTTTCTTATTGAATTATACCCTTTAGCATTTCATGTAGGACAGATCTGGTGTTGATGAAATCCCTCAGCTTTTGTTTGTTTGGTAAAGTCTTTATTTCTTTAAAAAAAATTATTTTTGAGACAGAGTCTCACTCTGTCACCCAGGCTGGAGTGCAGTGGCATGATCTCAGCACACTGCAACCTCCACCACCCAGGTTCAAGTGATTCTCATGCCTCAGCCCCTTGAGTAGCTGGGACTACAGGTGTGCGCTATGAAACCTGGCTAATTTTTGTATTTTTAGTAGAAATGGGTTTCACCGTGTTGGCCAGGCTGGTCTCGAATTCCTGGCCTCCAGTGATCCACCCATCTCTGCCTCCCAAAGTTCTAGGATTACAGGTGTGAGCCACTGCCCCTGGCCTCCAGTGATTTTCTCTTTCTTGACAGAAATTTAGTTATGTATAATAACATCTCTTTACAATTACACCAAAAAAGTCCTAGGTCTCAGAATCTCTTTTTTATTTTATTGATATAATAGAAATAATGGCTGTCATTTGTGGAAACTGCATGTACATCTGGTTGTAAAACAGTGTATTGAGGGTCAGCCAAAAGCAAAAACTGCCACCCCCCCCAAAAAAAAAGAGGAAAAAGGGGAGTAGGAGGCTGTGGGGAAGAGGGGAAGAGACAAAACTTTCAAGAGCTTCTTCATGGAGAGGAAAGAGTTTCTGATGTATGCTAACAGGGATGAAAAAACAGTTATCCAACATTGAATAACATAATGGATTTAAGTACACTACAAGTTATATTTTCTCCAACCATTCAACAGGAACAAAACTTTCCTATTCCCATTCTCACCTCCCGACTCCTGCCCCTGAAGATGTAATTGCTGGGATTACTGGCATTCTTCAGACGCAAATTATCAGTGCATTTTTAAACACTCATTTTTTATTATGAAGAATCAGCTACTTTATTTACTTCCAAAATAATATATGTATATATATATGATTTGATATATTAATTTTCAGTATGCTTTTCTATAAGAGAAAAGAAAAAATATATAAAATAAATATATATGTATAATTTGATATATTAATTTTCAGTATGCTTTTCTTTTATTGAAAAACAAAACATACTGAAAATTAATATAGCAAATGATATATAATTATACATATATATTATTTTAGAATCTGTAATCAAACATTTTTTTTCATTACCAGTTTCACAGGTTTTTCATCCCCTTTGGTTATGGAACATATCTTCAAATTATCTCATTTATTTTGTCAATATCACAAGCCCTATGGAAACAGATTTTTTATTTTATTGTACATAATTAATACCAAAAGGGTTTGGGGAAGCACTAGGAAATGAATTGAGGTATGAAAGATTCTTGAATCATTTGATAAATAATTTCTTTCACAGTTACTACTTTGGGACTTTTTTCTCATTGCATTCAGCAATCAACCAGTCACATTTATTCAGGTCCTGATTTGATTGTAGTTGCGTTCTATAATTCAGTAGGCATCAATATCCCATAGCCAAAATATATTTGATACAAAACTAG
Source organism: Colobus angolensis palliatus (assembly GCF_000951035.1). Classification (NCBI taxonomy): domain Eukaryota; kingdom Metazoa; phylum Chordata; class Mammalia; order Primates; family Cercopithecidae; genus Colobus; species Colobus angolensis. The sequence goes on from NW_012118688.1 coordinate 1,699,195, forward strand.
TTTTGTCTAAAATGCCAGTGTATATAGTTCAGCAATCAAATACTGAACTCTTAAATAAAAGATAGAAAGATACAGCAATTTTTGCTTTGACAAAAGCATAAAGGTAAAGGGAGAAATGATAAAAATGGAATTGGAAATGTACAACAAAGGGAAAGGGCAAAAATTCAGGCATGTTGAAACTATGGGAAAAATCGGAGTGAAACAATTTAAAAATACATTCAGAGTCATTACCTAGATGTAGTAAATCACAACAGGGAAACATAATTGTTCATACAAATTGAAGAGAAAAAGTAGGAAAACCAATATGCAAAAGTGATTATTTGATAGAAGTATTGAAACTCAACAAGCAATTCCCAGAGAATAAATAAGGGAATGTGCTATCTAAAGAATTAATGTTCAGTTGTTAAGTTCTGCTAATCATGCACTAAATGAAACTTTTGATGGAATTTTTAATATACTATACTACATTTTGTAATTATTATCATAAATTATACAGTAAATGATGTTGGGGTAATTTGGATCAGCAAATCACTTTTATATCAGGATAAGTTTTATATGAATAAAAACCCAAACAAACAAAAACATGAGAAAGCCCCCAAAAAAACCCCAAACAGATACAATAGTAAACAAACAGTAAAAGCACCAGAAGGAACCACGGGAGAACGTTGGATCTTCATTATCTAATTTTGGCATAAGGAGAGTTTTTCTAAGACTAAATGAAAATGCTTTTTAAACACCTGAAGCCATAAAAAATGATACATTTCACTAACACAGTAATTAGAAAAGTTTAAAAAATAGATATACAGAAACATATATTTATGCAGACAATATTAATTTCCTTAATATATAAAGCACTTCCACTATTGATAATAAATAGATCAACATTCTAAGAAAAAATATATGAATAGACAGAGTATAGGAAAAAATAAATACTAATGACTTTTACATAAATGAAAAGATGTTCATTTCTATCATAATAAGAGAAATGCAAATTAAGCTGCATGGAAATTTATGTAAGATAGTTGCAAAAAAATAAAAACATCCATAAACAAAGTTTTTGTTTTGTATTGCTCCGTAATAAATTACCACAAAGTTAACAACTTAAGACTATTATCTCACGTTTTTTGGGGGTCAGAAGTCTGAGCACTGCATGGCTGGATTCTCTGCTCAGAAATTCAAATGGAACAAAATCAAGATGCCCGCAGAGCTACACTCCTTTCTGGTGGCTCTAGGGGAAGAACTTGATTCCCAGGTCATTTAGGTTGTTGATAGGATTTAGTTCATTTATACTAGCATATTCAAATTCAAATTAGTAATGGTGTACTAAGTTCTTCTCATGCTAAAAATGTCTCTGACTTCTCACCCCTGAGCTTGAGAAAGTGTGCTTATGTTAAATTAGGCTCACCTGGATACTCTCCTTATCTTACGATCAGTTAGGCCATATAAATTTACATAATCGTGGTAGTGATGACTCATATCCACAGGTTTTGTGAGTTAGTTCAGGATATATGAGTGGAGGGGGTATTTTAGAAACCCCGCCTACTATACATACTGTAACAGCTTAGGTGTGGGAAGAAATGTGCTCGCATTTTTTGCTAGACTATGATGAATATAAACTCACTGAAGAACAACTTTCTAGTTTCTATTAACAGTGACATTTCTTGATATCCATCTATTGACAAGTGCACAGAACTTTGATCAATTCTCCTTATAGTAATTCTATATTATTCTATAGATACACATGTGAGAAAAAACATACACGACAACAGTCATCACTACCATGTTTGTAGTTTTTAAAAGATTGCAAACAACTCGAGGTGAATCAGAAGTTCACCAGGTCAATGAACTATTATATACATCCACATAATGGAATATTATGCTATTGTAAAAAATGAAGATACTCGGTGTACTGATATGACTTCCAAGATGTATTGTTGTATGAAATAAGCAATAAAGTAATGATGTAATAGTATGCTATGAGTGATATAAAAAGGAGGGAGAAAATAGTCCCCCTTCCCCTGTGCCCCACAGGTACATGTAGCAATGTTTGGAGTTAGTTTGGGTTGTCATAATTGAAGGGAGAGGGATGTGCTACTGACATTTAGTGGGTAAAGGCCAAGGAAGTAGCTAAATATTCTACAATGCATAGGATAGGACCTTAAAAATATAATTATCTGGTCAAAAAATATCAATAGTTCTGAGGTTGAGAAATTCTGCTGTAAAACTACCATTGTGAGATTTTCAGAGTGTTGTCGGTTTTAAAGTTTCACGAAAAAGTTTGTGTCTATTTTGCTCATTCATGTGAGTACTATATAATTCAGTCAAATTCTTTCCTAATTCTTCACATTTCCATACTGGAAAGTCCTGGTATTTTAGATTGCTTGTCTTTCTCTTGATTCCTCTGGATGTTATTATCCAACTCTGTTAAAACTTTCTTGTGATAGATTGACTAAAAGTGCCAACATCCTTTCAGGTAGTATGAAAAATGGCCCTGTAGCAGAGTAAAGTAATGCAAAAATTACTCTTGTTACTATCAAGTGAGGCCTCTCCTGATGAGAGATACTGCATCAGATGATTGACTTTCAATGGCCTGTTTCACTCAGGAATCTCTAATTACTCAGGAACCAGAGATATTACTTGCCATCAGGTATTTGCCCCCAGTGGATATGAGAGGAAAATCGAGGGTCACCACAGTAGTCTAGAGGTAGGAAAGGTTGGCAGGAGCTTTGGATGGCTAAAACAAGGTTTTTCAAAAGTTATGATACTCAATCTAATAGGGTGATATCATCAGAACTGTTCAACTTCATGGGGACATGCCCTTCAGAGTTCCTGTCCTCTGTTGGTGTCTGTGTTCATTAGATTTAGCTGCTCTATAGGGACTCAAACTAATAGTGCATTATATATGATTTAGTTTCAACTCTCTCTCAAATAATAGTCCCAGCTGGGTTGGTAGTTTTGCTATACAATTTAGTCAAGGCCCAGGCTCCTTTGATCTTTTCACTCTGTCTACCTTAAAGAGATCAGGTGGCCCACTACCATATTTACAACGAGCCTAAGAAGCAAGATAAGAGGGTAGGGAAAGCATCTCCCACCATTGTAAGGCACCACTTTAACTTTGTAATTCAGAAGTGGCACAAGTCAGTTAGACTCACAACCAAACCTTGTTTGCATGGCTACATCTAGCAACAAGAAAGCCTGGAAAATGTAATGAACCTGTACAGTCATAGGCACATCTAAAAACTCTACCATGAAAAAATAGGAAAAGCGGATAATGCAGCACAGTTAGCAGTCTCTGAAACGATTTCTGTTTGTAGTAAGGTACACTTGTTACTAACATTAGAGAAATGTGTATCCTTTGTCCCTGATCTATTGAAGCCTTTCCTCATTCATCTCATATCCTTTGTAAAAACAATGGATAATTTTTGTTAATTCATCCTGCTGCTGTCCAATTCATGCTATTCTAGTCTATCCAGGCATTAGTCTAATCACTGTATTCTTATTGGCATGGCTTTTTATTATCTGGAAGAACTTTTAATCATATGCTACCTTAGTCAATTGTATTGTACATTACTCACTTTCAAATTATTTCATAAACACATTGATTACTATACTTTTGTATTTTATGTCAATGATTTTGGGGGAACAAGTGGTTTTGGCTATCTGAATAACTTCTTTAGTGGTGATTTCTGAGATTTTGGTGACCCTGTCACTCAAGCAGTGTATACTATCCCCAATGTGTAGTATTTTATCCCTCACCCTGCTTCTGCCCTTCTCCCTGAGCCTCCGTAGTTCATTACATTATTTATTTATTTATTTTTTTGAGACATGGTCTTGCTCTGTTGCCCAGGCTGGAGTGTGGTGGTACAGTCTTGGCTCACTACAACCTCTGTCTCCTGGGTTCAAGAGATTCTCCTGCCTCAGCTTCCCAAGTAGCTGGGACTACAGGCATGCATCATCACGCTGGCTAATTTTTGTATTTTTAGTAGAGATGGGGTTTCACCATGTTGGCCAGGCTAGTCTCGAACTCCTGACCTCAGGTGATCCACCTGCTTTGGCTTCCCAAAGTGCTGAGATTACAGGTGTGAGCCACCACGCCTGGCCCATTATATCATTGTTATGCCTTTGCATCTTCATAGCTTTGCTCTTATTTATAAGTGAGAACATAGGGTATTTGATTTTCCATTCCTGAGTTACTTCACTTAGAATAGCAGCCTACAACTCCATCCAAGTTGCTTCAAAGGCCATTATTTTGTTTCGTTTTATGGCTATGTGCCTAGAGGAAATCTTTTTATCCTATTTCAGTAACATCTCAGTCACTACTCTAACCACTATAGTAGTTTTCTTGATTGCGTGCAGACTCCATTTAAAATACATTATTTGACCTTTTTAATCATTTTTTTTCAGTCCTTTAAGCACATCTAAAAGTAAATATCCAAACATTCTACTAAGGATAATTTTGCATACTTCCTCATTGTTATCCCTGCCTTGGTGTCCAGAAACTCTACACTTCATTCGAATTTCCTCTAGCTATGTATGAAGTAGAGCCTTTGATTTCTAGTTCTCATGGCAACATTATTAGATAAGAGTTATATTTTTTCTTAAATTAATTCAGAGTAGAATGGAAGTCTGAACTGAACATTCAGGATGTCTCTCCTTAACTTCAATGGCTCTATAATAGTACTGTTCATCATTCACTATAATAATAAAATAAAGTTTAACCTTATTTATAATATATACATTGTTTCAGTAAGAACACCTTCTTCGACTTTTACGTACAAGTTCTTACCAACTATGCTGTCTTGGAAATGTGAACAAAAATGCACATGCATATTTAATCCATGGTATATAATCAACATTATTCTTCATGAAGCCCCCAGAATATTTTTTCAAATATATAAATATATGTCTATATGAATAACATATATAATACTATTTATATTTTAATTATGATTATGCAAAATCTCTTATCATTTTGTGTTATTTGTTCAACTTTAAAGTAATTACATAATCACAGTGTTGAAAATTTGGCTAAAAACACCTTATATTTCAGTAAAAAGCCTTGAACTGTTAGTCAACATAATACTGGAAATCCGAGCTAAAGCAATCAGACAAGAGAAAGAAATGGAATAGAAGAAGTCAAATTATCTCTGTTTGAGATGATATGTTCTTATATTTGGAAAAAAATCTGAAGACTCCAGGAAAAAACCTGTTAGAACTGATAAACAAATTCAGTAAAATTGCAGGATGCAAAATCAACATACAAAATCAGTAGCATTTCTATATGCCAACAGTGAACAATCTGAAAAAGAAATTTAAAACATAATCCCACTTGTAATAGCCACAAATAAAATTAAATATCTAGGGGTTAACCAAAGAAATGAAAGATCTCTAAAATTAAAATTATGAAATGCTAATGAAGAAAATGAAGGGGACACACAAAAAGTGGACAAATATTCCATGTTCATGGATTGGAAGAATCAATATTGTTAAAATGTCCATAAGACCCAAAGCAATCTGCAGATTCAATGTAATCCCTATCAATATACCTATGACATTCTTCACAGAAACTGAAAAAACAATACTAAAATTTATATGGAACCACAAAAGAACCATAGTAGCCAAAATTATCCTAAGCAAAAAGAAAAACAGAATGAATCATATTATCTTACTTCAGATTATACTACAGAGCTATAGTAACCAAAGCAGCATGATACTGGCATAAAGACAGACACATAGACCAATGGAACAGAAGAGAGAACCCAGAAACAAATCCACATACCTACAGTGAACTCACTTTTGGAAAAAAACAAGCCCATATACCTCATCATATACAAAAATCAAATCAAAATGGGTTAAAGACTTAAATTTAAGACTTCAAACTATAAAACCTCTACAAGAAAGCATGGAGGAAACTCTCCAGGGTTCTGTTCTGGGCAAAAATTTATTAGTAGTACCCCACAAGTACAGGCAAGCAAGGCAAAAATTGACAAGTAGGATCACATCAAGTAAAAACGCTTATGTACAGCAAAGGAAATAATCCACAAAGTGAAGAGACAACACACAGAATGGGAGAAAATATTGGCAAACTACCCATCTAACAAGGGATTAATAACCAGAATGTATAAGGAGCTCAAACAACTCTATAAGAAAAAAAAATAAGGATCAAATCATGAAATGAACAAAAATTTGAATAGACATTTCTCACAAAGAGACATATAAATGGCAGTCACATGAAAAGGTGTTCAACATCACTGATCATCAGAGAGATGTAAATAAAAACTATAATGAGATATCATCTCACCACAAATAAAATGGCTTTTATCCAAAAGTCGGGCAATAATAAATGCTGGAAGGGAATCCTCATACACTGTTGGTGGGAATGTAAATTAGTGCAATCACTATGAAGAACAGTTTGGAGATTCCTCAATAAACTAAAAACTGACCTACCATGTGATCCAGCAATCCCACTGCTGGGTATATACCCGAAAGAAAGAAAATCAGTATATCAAAGAGGCATCTGCACTCCCATGTTTGCTGCAGCACTGTTTACATAGCTAAGACTTGGAAGCAACCTAAGTGTCCATCAACAGATAAACGGGTAAAGAAAATGGGGTACACATACACAATGGAGAACTATTCAGGCATAAAAAAGGAATGAGGTCCTGTCATTTGCAACAATGTGGATGGAACTGGAGATCATTATGTTAATTGAAATAAACTAGACACAGAAAGAGAAACATTGCATGTTCTCACTTATATGTGGGATCTAAAAATCAAAACAGTGAACTCATGCATAAAGAGAGTAGAAGGATGATTTCCAGAGGCTGGGAAGGGTAGTGGGGGCATTGGGAGAGGTGGGAATGTTTAATGTGTATTAAAAATCATTTAAAAGAATGAGTAAGACCTGCTTTTTGCTAGTATAACAGGGTGACTTGACTATAGTCAATAATTACTTAATTGTACATTTAAAAGTAACCAAAAGAATATAATTGAATTGTTTGTAACACAAAAGCTAAACGCTTGAGGTAATGGATACCCCATTCTCCATGATGTACTTATTTCACATTACATGCCTGTATCAAACCATCTTATGTAACCCATACATATATACACGTACTATATACCCACAAAAATTAAAAATAGAAAAAATTAGAAAGTCTTTATATGGCCATTATTTGAAAATAGAAACTGAACAAGAGAGTTTAGAGGTAAACATGTGATGCAAATGTTAGACTATTTCATCTAAAATTAATAGTTTGAGTGGATAAAAGAATATATAAGAAGCCAAGAAGGTTTATGTATAGTTACTAAGGACAATGGATTGAGCTTTAGCCTTGTTGAACTTGTAGACCTAAGTGACGTTCCTCCTTTGTTGATGAGAATACCAGCAGAACACATAAACAAAATTGTTCTTCATTTGATTTTTATTGCTATATCTTTGGATTATAAACAGAAGTCCAGACTTGGGTTTTCTCCTTGAGAGTAAAAAATAGGGAGTTTTGAGGCTTCTTTGGAGTTCTCAGTTTTTTCAGAAATTGATTGAGGGGCTTTGTATGAACTATGGTCTTGATTCAGTCAAGTTATATGAGCTATTGTTATTTCAGTGCTGTAAACTTGTCCCGCTTAGGGGCTCAGGAACATGGACAGGATTTGTATTGTGATATGGTAGTAGCGACTAGTATAAAAATTCCAGCCGTGATTCACATCTCCCACTTGTTAAACCAAGATACATAGAATTTTGAAAGATATTTGCATCTATCAATTCCTAAGAATTTACAAATAATAGTCACCACTTCTGCTATTTTTCAACTATTGACAGCAGTTCCAAGAAATGTGACTACTTGTCTTTGCATTTAGAACTACTTATTAATATCTGCATCCTTGTAGAAAATGAAGCAAGAAATCTTTATCATCTTGGTTCTGTGAGAACCTTGTAAAAGTGTTGTGGGAAAGGTTTTACTGTTGAAGAATGACTGACTGTTTGGCTGGCAGATGGAGAGGCCATTCTCAGAGTGAACATAATGTGCAGTAGCAAGGAGGAAATGAAAGCGCATGGTATATTTTGAAACTCTTAGATAATAGAAGAAGGACGAGGAGAGAGTAGGGACTGGGCAATGTGAATATGAGTTTGTTGGAAAAGTCCTCATCTAGCAGCGAAGATGTGTGATCTCTATCTCCTGAGTAACACCATTTCACAAATGAAGACCCTGGAATAGTTAACAAGGTTCCTAAAGCCTCTATATTCAATGCGTGGCCCCTGAACCAGAAGCATTGTAATCACCTGGGGGCTTGCTTGTCATAAATACAGATACTTAGACCTTGCTTCAGACATACTGAAACAGAATCTGCGTTTTAACAAAAGACCCAAAAGATTGCTTTTACATTGTGTGTGTGTACATTTAAAAAGATACAGGTGTCACAATATGCATACCGTTTAATTTTAAAATTTAATACTGTATAATGGATATCTCTTATATCAACACAGATCTACATTATTATTCATCATAAATAAACAGTAAGTTATTGTATCCATCGCTACTGATTGGTATTCATATTAATCCAATATTTTGCTATTGTAAGAAACATTCTGATTCAGAAATGCTGACGTAGAGACCACTGAGCAGGACATTTAGGAGACACTGACTTTGTTTCTCCTATATTTCTCCCTTTTTGTTATATCTTGCTGCCTTAATAGACCACGTGAGCACATCACTTTCACTGATCTTTTTTTTTCTTTGTAAATTTAAATTTTAATTGAATTATAAGGCCAGTTTACAGTGCATCTGTGGGCAGATTTCTTTGAAATGCATGGTACTTTAAACTTGGTCTTAAGAGAGGTCCAGGAAAATGCCCACTAAGCCTCTGTGATTTTAATACCTTGCCAGGCCATGGCAAAGTGAGATGCCTCTGACGTTTGGGCTGCTACAGAGTGTTTTTCAGTTACTCTGGTGACACCTGTGACCTGAGGGTTATTCTATTCGCGTTACCAGCTCGCGCAGGTTGGGAGGCGCCAATGAGAGCAGGGCTTGAAACTAGCGCTTGGCGTCTGATGGTTGCCTAGCGACGGTCGTCGACGCTAATCCTTGGCCGGGCAGATCCACATCTGTTTTCTGGCTACTGAGAGGGCAACCATGAACACCCAAAGGGGTTCCCTCGCCGTGAACACCCAAAGGGGTTCCCTCACCATAAGCATCCAAAGGGGTTCCCTCGCCATGAGCATCCAAAGGGGTTCCCTCGTCCCCCGGGATGTGGGTAGCCCGGGGAAAGACATGCAGCTGCGGGTGATCCCGGCTGAGGTGAAGTTCCTGGACACGATGGCCGGGAGGGTGTACCGCCTCCCGATTACTGTGCATAATCTTGGCCGCTGGAACCAGAAAATCCGATTTAAGGAGCCCATCAAGCCACAGGTGACACACTAAGGGGTACTGGGAGCAGGACCTTGTGAGAGCGCCTCCTCACACGGAGTCTCTCTTTGCCCCAGGGAGTAGTCATCTGGCTCCTGCGGGGATGGAGGGAGGATTGGGCTTCCTGGGAAACAGTGACAGGTTTCTCTGTGTGTGTGTGTGTGTGTGTGTGTGTGTGTGTGTTTTTTCCCCCCTCTTTGTTTTCTGTTTCGTTAAGGATTAGGAGATGGGGAGGGCAGGGTGGAGAAAAGCTGACTTAGAGCCTCCCCACTTTCTTCCACCTGGGTTTAGAAACTTGTTAACTCCCCAACATCTGTGCAACTTGGTTTTATGATTTTGCTGTTGCCTTAAGAATTATGAGAACAAAATTTTCTATTAACTGTCCTTTGAATCATAAAGTGCCTGATAACTCCAGCAACTGTAGGATTAGTGGAAAGGTTCATTATTTCATATTTTAACAAACATTTGTTAAGCACCTACTCTATAACAGACATTTGTTAAGCACCTACTCTATAACAGGCAATAGACATGAGGAATACAGAGTGGACACAGCCCTGCCCTCATAGAACTTAGAAACTAATGAGGGGGTTTTAGTACATATCTAACCATCAAGATAGTTAATGTTCTGAGAGGGTGTTTCTTTCTTATAATTTAAAAGTGGGCAGAATTTCCTCTGTATCTCACTGTGTTATTTTATATCATGTGTGTGAATGGATGATGATTAGTTCAGTATGATCACATTTTCTCAGGAAATTTTTGATATAGGAAACGTGATAAGAATTTTTGAAATATAAGCAGTAAATAACTGAAAAGTTCAAGAGATATTCCTAATGAAAAATAGTGTTGAATACAGCCTGACTTATATGTGCAGAAATAAAAAGATGTCCATATTTTTAGATTAAATTTACATATATTTCTTTGTATATTTGTAGAAAAACCTATGTTAATGATTAGAAGAGCAATGAGAAAAAGGACTTCCATGTTCTAATTTTTGCTCTGTTAAAAAATCGATGTATTATTTACTTACACTAAAGTGCACAGATCTCAAAAGTAAAGTTTGATGAATTTACAAAAAAATAAATATATATGTGTGTGTAGACAGATAGCTAGATATATAATCTCCATTAGCTACCACCTGGATCAAATAATAGAATATGTTCACCACCCAAGATCACCAGTGCTTCTTCCTTACAGTACCTGGAGTAATCACCCTGTGGAACTGACCACTATTCTGATTTCTAACACCATAGATTAGTTTGGCCTGTCCTTGGCTTTCATATCGATGGAATCAGGTTTTAATGATTTTTATATTTAAATATTTTTATTAAAAAGTATATCTCAAGAGACTATTGACTCCTCTTTAAATCAAAAAGTACTTGCTTACTCCAAATACTGTAAAATTAGGGAAAGGCTGTGTTATTTCACTACCTTAGCACATATTTATTGAACAATTAAATGTGTATCTGAAAATACTTTCTTTTGAAACTCAAGCTGGTGGTAATGTTTGGATGTGGACAAACACTATTTTATGGATGTTCAGGGGACACTTGTATGGATGCTTTCTGTGCAGTAACAAGAAAAATATTATAATTGGTTTCATTTCGGTTTATATCTAGGATATAATAGAAAACAATTCATTCCACAAGTCTTGACATTGACAAGAGAACATCCAGATATACTTACTAGTTAGAAGCCAGTATCAGTGTGAATTCTCCTTTGTTGCAAGACTATGAAATACACTCCTGATCCTTCATAAAGGGAATTAGATAAATAGTGAAAAGTGCATCTTGTGGGGGTGGGGGATAAGAAAAAGTAAAAACAAGGTGCTGTGGAGAGGTCATTGTCATCATCACTATTATAATTATTCAGAAAATGATTCCTCTAACATACAGCAGTGCTTGTTTTTCACCCAGACTCAAGAACCTGTATTGACCCTATGTATTTTTACAACTATATTGAGCACCTTCCTCGCTTCTTCTCCACTTTTAATATCCATTCTCTAAGACAAAGCCAAGTACACTCCTTCCTAGCCCACAATAATCATGTCCTCTCATGGATTTTCATGACACTTATGTCTGTATCACTCATATGGCGCTTAACTAGTCCCTGGCTTATATTTAATTTTCAAGGGGTTTGTAGTCTGCTTCCTTAAAGAGATTATATATTCAGGACAGGGACTCTTTCTAGTTGAAGGGGAGGAAGTGCTTATGATTTAGAGTCAGATAGATATGTTTTTGAATCTTCACTTCCTGAGTGACTTCAGACATTAATTATACTTTACATATCCAGTTCCCTCATCTATATACTGAAAGCCTTAATATCAGCCTCACAGGACTGTAGAAGTGTGTTTCCATAAGATAACAGATGTAAAATGCTTGACACATTATAAATGCATAACAGATATTATTTCTCTTTTTTCTCCCTTTATATTTTTCCTGGCATCAAGCAAATGTCTTACTAGAACAAAAGTGTTTTTATCCTCTTCGTTATATTCTTCTTTTATATTTCCTCCAAGTTATGAAGCTCAAATTCCCATGAATAAAGCGTATACAATATACATATGAGCGCCGGGCACGACGGCTCATGCTTGTGATTCCCAGCACTTTGGGAGGCTGAGGCGGGTAGATCGCGAGGTCAAGAGATTGAGACCATCCTGGCCAACATGGTGAAACCCCGTCTCTATTAAAAATATAGAATTAGCTGGGCATGGTGGTGCGCACCTCCCAGCTACTCAGGAGACTGAGGCAGGAAAATTGCTTGAACCTGGGAGGTGGAGGTTGCAGTGAGCCGAGATTGCACCACTGCACTCCAGCCTGGTGACAGAGCGAGACTCCGTCTCAAAGAAAAAAAAAGTATATATATATACACACACACACATATATGTGTATATAAATATATATATACTTTTATATATATGTGTATATATATACTTATATATATGTGTGTATATTTATGCACAAACACATATGTACGTGCATGTGGGTATATATTATGTATGTATATGATTGAGCAACATTTTTATTAGGTTGTTCTTCCTTTTTTCTGTATTTAGATTTTAAGCTTCTTAGAATAGAGGCCATATTAGTTCTATATGTATATTTTTAAAGTAGCCTATTGGCATTTATATGTTTCTTAGCTACCTGCATTGTCAGATTCAAGTTGTGTACTCTTGAAAGCATATCTTAAAGATCTGGAATCAGATAGATATAAACATGAGCATTAAGTCTTTGCCTTTAGGTACATAAGACAAATATCACATGCTCTCACTTATATGTGAAATATAAAAATTCAGACTCGTAGGAGAGAGTAGAATGGTGGTTACCAAAGACTGAGGGTTGAGGTGGGCAGAGAAAGGAAAACTGTTGGTCAAAGGGTACAAAATTTCAGTTAAACAGGAAGAATTAGTTCGGGTGATCTATTGCACAGCAAGGTGACTATAGTTAATAATAATGTATTGTATATCTCAAAATTGCTAAAAGAATGGATTTTAAATGTTCCCAGTACAAATAAATAAGTGACGTGATGGATATGTTAATTAGCCTGATTTGCTCATTCCACAATGTATACCTGTATTAATACATCATATTGTACTCAACGAATATATACAATTATTTGTCAATTAAAAATAAAATTAAAAAGTCTTTGGCATTAGGGCAGGAATAGAGCCTGTATTTTGATAATAATATAACACTCCTAACTATAGTTGCTCACGTTGTTTATTTATTTATTTTTTGAGATGGAGTCTTGCTCTGTCACCCAGGCTGGGATGCAATGGTACGATCTCGGCTCACTGCAATCTCCATCTTCTGGGTTCAAACAATTCCCCTGCCTCAGCCTCCTGAGTAGCTGGGACTACAGGTGGGCACCACCACACCTGGATAATTTTTTGTATTTTAGTAGAGATGGGGTTTCACCATGTTGGCCAGGATGGTTTCGATCTCCTGAACTCATGATCCACTGGCTTCCACCTCCCAAAGTGCTGGGATTACAGGCGTGAACCATTGTGCCCGGCCACGATATTTTTTTTTATAAGGAGTTAAGATGTATCATTTGATTCTCTTTCTCCCACTGAAGTTCAAACTGATATTGACCAGTCTGGATAAAGAACTTGCTTCTGGCCTTCAGATGACAGCTATGGTGGAATATCATCCTGATAAAGATGAAGACATTTTTGACCGACTACTTATTTCAATAGAAAATAAAACAACAGAAATTCCTCTAATTGGGTATGTAATCTTCACAGTTCATGCTGACGTTTTGAATACTCTTTAAATAAAAATGAGGGTCAAAGTAATATTCTGTATTTTTTCTGACATAATTTCCTTACAGTTGAACTTAAAGGACACATTTTTAGAAAATTGTAACGTTCGTAAGAAATGAAACCTCATTCTCTGTTATTTTTATTAAAATAACAACATTTGACAATTGAATGTATTAATAATTGGATTTTTGCAAACTTGTATTCACATTTTAAGTTAATTTTAAAGTATTGTCAGGTTCACGTCACTAAATTTTAAATTAGGCAAATGTTTGGTGTCAAAAAAGTCAAAATGCTGTTCTTCTGAGACTGGTTGAAAAATGTGGATGGATATGAGTATAAAAAAGAGCTAAGTGACTGACTTGGTTGTTACAAATTATTTATTTGACCAGGATGAATGATGATTCATTTGTTGTTTTTTAATATTAAAAAGTATATTTCTGTTCATTGTAAATTTATCTATCAAAATTAGTGTTAAAATTTACAGTGTTTATTTATATACATACATGTGTGATCCTCCTTTTCCCCAGCAAAATGTGGTTTCCATAGGTGTTTTCTTTTGCCTCTATTTTCTCAACACCTACAGAATTAATTTGGAATATTTTCTGCTGATTACATGGTATTAGATATATACCTTTTTAAAAAATTCCCTTTTATTCAAGCTGGGTGCAGTGGCTCATGCCTATAATCCTAGTACTTAGCACTTTGGGAGGCCAAGGTGGGTGGATCGCTTGAGCTCAGGAGTTGGAGACCAGCCTGGGCAACATGGTGAAACCCCACCTCTACAAAAAATACAAACAAAAAAAAAAAATAGCTGGGAGTGGTAGTGCCTGCCTGTAGTCCCAGCTACTTGTAGGGCTGAAGCAAGAGGATCACTTGAACCCAAGAGGTAGAGGCTACAGTGAGCTGAGATCATGCCACTGCACTCCAGTCTGGGTGACAAAGTGAGACCCTGTCTAAAAAAAAAAAAAATTCCCTTTCTTTTTCATTTCTATGAGCTAAATTTAGATCCTCAATTATTTTGTTTCTTCGTGTTGTTGAGAAGTTCTGATTTAGTACATCATCCCATTTTGCATAGGAATCAAACAGTAGACACATGGTAGGAAAAAAACAAGCTATTAACCCAGTATAAATATTTAACTTGTGTTTTGCAATTTAAGTAGAGCCATTTTGGATGCATTCTGCACTTTGACTTATCTATGAGTGGCACTCAGATTTGCTTGTTTGTGGTATGTATGGAGAGATAGGTTGAAGATGCTTCTGTCCTCGAAAACAGATTTTTTTCTTGTTTCCAGAGTTTTGTTTCTTGTTTCTGATGCCCTCTCTCATCAGAAGTCTATTTCTCACCACGGTTGCAATATAAGGAGAGCACTGCCCCTCTTTTGGTGTGATGGACAAGGTTGAAGGAAGGGGTGTGTGTGTGTGTGTGTATATGTGTGTGTGCTTGTGTGTTATCAATTTCTATACATTTTTTATCACCTGTGTAGGTTCTTGTATCCACCACCACAGTCAAGATAGTGAACAGTTCCAATACCACAAGGAAATCCCTCCTGTTGCTTTATTACAACTGTATCTACTTCCCTTCTGCCTCACACCCACAATCCCTAAACTGTGGATACTGCTAATCTGTTGTCTAAAATTTTTGTCATCTCAAATATATTACATAAATTGAATCACATACTATGTAGCCTTCTGTTTTTTTCTTGCAGCAACATTTCTTGCAGCAAAATCTTGCAGGAGATTCAGCCAAGTTGTTGAATGTATCAATATTTTGTTCCTTTTTATTGCTGAGTAGTATTCTATGATATATATATATTTGTTTAACAGTTGACCTGTTGAAGAACAAACGGACAGATTCCAGTTTTTAGCTATCACAAATAAGCTGTTTTAATATTCTTGTACAAGTTTTGTGTGAGCATAAGTTTTTATTTTTTCTGGGATAAATGCTCATGAGTGTAATTGTAGGGTCACATGGTAATTACGTATTTTGTTTAACAGAAAATCCCAAATTGCTTTTCAGAGCGCCTATACCATTTTACATTTCAAATAGTGATACATGAGTAATCCACTTGGATGATATATTTGCCAGTATTTTTTGCTTTCATCACTATTTAAAAATTTTAGCTATTCTGATAGATATTTAATGGAATCTCTCCATAGTTTTAATTTGCATTTCCCTGATGACTAATGATGTTGACAACATATTTTCAGGTGCTTCTTTGCCATCTGAGTACCCTCTCTAGTGAAATCTCTGTTAATGTGTTTTTCTCATTTTCTGATTACACTGCTCTTTATTATTGAGTTTTGCAATTTCTTTGTATATTCTGGATACAAGCCTTTTGATGGTTATGTAGCTTGCAAATATGCTCTCCCAGTTTGAGGTTTGACTTTTCATCCTTTTAACAGGGTATTTTGTAGAACAAAAGCATTTTTTTAAATGATGCTCAATGATGTCCAATTTATCAATTTTCCTTAAATTAGTACTGCTTTTTAGTGTTAAGTCTAAGAACTCTTTGCCTAACCCTTGATCATAATGGTTGAAGATTTTCTCCTATTTTTAACTTTTAAAGTTTTACATTTAAGTCTATGATATATTTTGAATTAATTTTTGTATAAAGTGTGGTTTACATTGAGGTTCTAATTATTGCCTATAGATGTTCAATTGCTCCGACCAAATTTGTTGAAAAAGCTATTTTCCTTCATTGAATTGTATGCCCTTGATAAAAATCACTTCAGCATAATCTGCATTGGTCTATTTCTGTGTTCTGCATTTTTCCATTCATCTGTGTATCCATACGTTTGCCAACATCATGCTACCTTGATTACCTTTGCTATATAGTAATTCTTAATATCATGTACAGTAATTCTTCACGTGTTATTATTCTTTGTCACCATTAGTTTAGTTATCAAAATATCTCTACCTTTCCATGTAAGTTTTAGAATAATCTTTCTGAGCCTGAAAAAAAAATATTGCTGGGATTTTGAGAATAATTGAGCTTAGCTTATAGATCAATTTGAGGGAAATTGACATCTTTACTATGGTAAGTCTCCCCAAATATGAATGTGCTGTGTCTTTCCATTTATTTGGGTCTTCTTTGATTTCTTTTATCAGTATTTTATAATTTTCAGCACAGAGATTCTCTACATGTGTTGTTAACTATATAACTATTTCATTTTCTTTGGAGTGATTGCAAATAATATTGTGTTTTTAATTTTGGTTACTGAATATTCCTTGTTGCTATATACAGAGAAGTGATTGATTTTTGTTTGTTGACACTGTATCCTCTTACCTTGCTGAACTCCCTTTTTAGGAGGTTTTTGTATGTTTTCTAGATTCTTTGCCATCTTATATGTAGATAATTGTGTCATCTGCAGACAGGGATAGTTCATTTGTGTGTTTTTTCCCATTCCAAAGTATATGCTTTTTACCTTTTTTTCTTGCTTTATTTCCATGGCTAGAACTTACAGTATTATGTTGTGTGAGAGTGGTGAAACTGGGCTCGGTGGCTCACCCTTGTAATCCCAGCACTTCGGGAGGCTGAGGCAGGCGGATCACTTGAGGCCAGGAGTTCGAGACCAGCCTGGCCAACATGGAGAAACCTCGTCTCTACTAGAAATACAAAAATTAGCTGGGTGTGGCGGTGCACACTTGTAATCTTAGCTACTTGGAAGGCTGAGGCACAAGAATCACCTGAGCCTGGGAGGTGGAGGTTGCAGTGAGCTGAAATCATGCCAATGCACTTCAGCCTGGGTGTCAGAGTGTGGCTCATCGTGTATCAATTCTTTTTATATATTCTGGATTTTGATTTGCTCATGTTTTATTAGGGATTATTGTGTCCAAGTTTATTAGTGATATTGGTTTATAGTTTGTTTGATTGATTGATTGGTTTGCTTTTTTTTATTGTCATTGTATGATTTTGCTATCAGGATAGTGCCAGCCTCATAAAATGAATTTGGAAATGCTCCCTCTTCTGTATTCTAGAAGAACTTATTTAATATTGATAGCAATTATTTAAATGGTAGAATTCTTTAGTGGAACTGTCTAGCCTGGAGATTTTTCTTTCAGAATGTTTTAAATTATGAATTTAGTTTTTTAATTCTTATAGGGCTATTCATACTGCCTATATTATTATGTTGGTTGAGTTACTGTAGTTTCTGCTTTCCACGGAATTCTTCCAATTCTAAGTTGTCAAATTTATTATTTTAGAGTTGTTAGAATTTTTTTCTTATTATTTTAAAATAAAGAATAAGCTGCTGCATCTGTAGTGATACCCTTTCTTTCATTTCTGATGTTGAACATGTGTGTATTTTGTCCTTTTTTAAAGTATTGCTAGTGGTTTATCAACTTTATTGATTTTTTTTCCAAAGAATCAGCTTTCTATCGTTGACTTTCCTATCATTTTATTTTAAATTCTGTTGATTGCTGCTCTCTATTATTTCTTTTATTCTGCTTGATTTGAATTAATATTGCTCTTGTTCTAGTTTTTGATATTGGAAATTAGACAATGAGTTTGAGACAATTTCTCATTTCTAATGTAAATATGTAATGTTATAAATGACCCTCAGCACTGCTTTAGCTGTGTCCTACAAATTTTTATATGTTATATTTTTATTTTGACTGAGTTTTATGTATTTAATTTTTTTAAACTTTCCCTTTGACTCCTGGATTATTTAAAAGTGTGTTAATTTCCACAGGTTTATTATGGACCTATTTATGATCATTATTCCTTTCCGTTAGATTGATCCTTTTATTATATATAATATCCCTCTTTGTTCATGGTGATTTTCTTGCACTGAAGCCTCTATTATATATTAATGTAGCTTTTTGCACTTTTTTTCTGAGTAAAATTTGAATACTATGTTGTTTCCTATTTGTTTACTTTCACCCTACTATGGCCTTGAATTTAAACTGAGTTTCTTCTAAGCAGCAGCATATAGTTGGGCAATGGTTCCCTTCCCCATATTTTCAACCTCTGTCTTTTGATTATTGTATCTAGACTATTTATATTGAAGTTAATTTGTATATGCTATAACTTGTCTGCTTGTTTATTATTTGTTTTCTCATTGTTCTCTTTGTTTCTCATACTTCTGTTTCTCATTTTTGCAATCCTGTAGGTTAATTGAAGGTTATTTTAGGATTGCGCCTTGATGTATTTATACTGCTTTTTTACATCTCTTTGCATAATTATTGTAGTGGTTTCTCTGGGTATTTCAATATACATACGTGATATAATATTCTAGTGGCATAAACATTTTGTCACTTTAAGTGAAGCGTAGAAGCTTCATTTCCATCCAAGTCTTTTTTTCTTTCCCTACTTTTAAATATTACTATCTTGAGTATCTAAGGGTGTTATGATTCTTGTTTTCATCATCAAATATAATTTATAAAATGTATGAGAAAAAATATAGCTGATTGTATGTAGCTAGTGTTTTGCTATTTCCATTGTTCCTCCCTCCCTCCTTTCCTTCCTTCTTTGCTTTCTCCCTCCCTCCCTTCCTTTCTTCTTTCCTTGCTTCCCTCCTTTCTCTTTTTTGAGGCAGGGTCTTCCTCTGTTGCCCAGGTTGGAGTTCAGTGGTGTCAACATGGGTCACTGCAACCTCAAGTTTCTGGGCTCTAATGTTCCTCCCACCTCAGCCCCGCAAGGTGTGAGCCACTATGCCCAGCCTGCTCCATTTTTTTTCTTTCTCATACTCCAAGATTCTCTCTTTTATTATTTCCTGACTTTCTGAAGAACTTTATTATATTTAATATGTATATTTTTTTTGGCAGAGTCTCGCTCTGTCGTCAGTCTGGAGTGCAGGGGTGCGACGTCGGCTCACTGCAACCTCCGCCCCCTGGGTTCAAGTGATTCTCCTGCTTCAGCCTCCTGAGTAGCTGGGATTTCAGGCACACACCACCACGCCCAGCTAATGTTTTTATTTTTAGTAGAGATAGGGTTTCACCAGGTTGGCCAGGATGGTCTCGGTCTCTTGACTTTGTGATCTGCCCACTTTGGCCCCCCAAAGTGCTGGGATTACAGGCATGAGCCACCGCACCTGGCCATATTTAATTTTTATGGGTACATAGTATGTGTATATATTTCAGGTTTACCTGAGATATTTTGATACAGGCATGCAATGACTAATAATCACATCAAGGTAAATGAGGTATCCATCACCTCAAGCATTTATCCCTGTGTTACAAATAATCCAGTTACAGTCTTTCAGTTATTTTTAAATGTACAATTAAATTATTTTTTACTATGGTCACCTTGTTGTGATAGTAAATACCAGGTCTTATTATTTATTCTTTCTAACTATATTTTTGCATGCATTAACCCTCCCCCTTCTTTCCCACCCCCAACTACTCTTCCTAGCCTCTGGTAACCATCCTTCTACTCTTTATCTTCATGAGTTCAATTATTTTATTTTTTAGATCACACAAATAAGAGAGAAATAGAATGCTTGCTTTCTGTGTCTGGCTTATTTCACTTAACATAATGACCTCTAGTTACATCTATGTTGTTGTAAATGACTAGATCTCAGTTTTTATGGCTAAATAGTACTTCATTGTGTTTATGTAGCACATTTTCTTTATCCATTCATCTGTTGATGGACACTTGAGTTGCTTCCAATTCTTGGCTACTGTGAATAATGCTACAATAAACACGAGAGTGCAGATACCCCTTCAATACACTGATTTCCTTTCTTTGGGTATATACTGAGCAGTGAGATTGCTGGATCTTATGGTAGCTCTGTTTATAGTTTTTTGAGGAGCCTCCAAACTGTTCTCCTTTGCTTTGTGGTTGTACTAATTTACATTCCTACCAGCAGTGTGTGAGGGTTACCTTTTCTCCACATCCTTGCTAGCATTTGTTATTTCCTAACCTTTGGATAAAAGCCATTTTAATTGGGGTGAGATGATATCTCACTGTAGTTTTGATTTGCATTTCCCTGATGATCAGCGATGTTGAGCACTTTTTCATGTGACTCTTTGCCATTTGTGTATCTTCTTTCAAGAAATGTCTATTCAAACTTTTTGCCCATTTTTAAATTTAACTACTGATTTTTTCCTAGAGAGTTGTTTGAGGTCCTTATATATTCTGGTTGTTAATCCTTTGTCAGATGTGTAGTTTGCAAATATTTTTCCCATACTGTGGGTTGTCTCTTTACTTTGTTGATTGTTTCCTTTGCTGTGCACAAACTGTTTTACTTGATGTGATTCTATTTGCCAATTTTTGCTTTGGTTGCCTGTGCTTGTGGGGTGCTACTCAAGAAATCTTTGCTCAGTCTAATGTTCTGGAGAGTTTTCTGGGTGGGTCCAGGGGTACCATCCAGGAACAAGGGACTGGGGTAAAGTACCTTAGAAGTCTACCTATTGTACTGTGGCTGAGCTGGTACTCAAACCACATGACACTGTTCTTCCCAGTCTTTCCTTCCCTTTCCAGAGGCAGAGGAGCCTCACCCTATGGCTGCCACCACCACTGGCCCACAGGGTGTACTGCCAAGCTTACTACTGATGTTCTCTTAAGGTCAAAGGTCTCCTTAGTCAGCTTGTGGTGAATGTTGTTTAGTCTGGGACTCATCCTTCAGGGAAGTGAACTCACTTATGGCCCAGGGCAGGTCCAGAAATGCCATCCAAGAGTTAAGGCCTGGAATCAGGATCCCCAAAGGCCTGCTTGGTGTTCTGTACCTCTGTGGCCAAGCTGACACCTAAGGTATTAGATAAAACACTTTTACTTTTCCCTCCACTTACATCAGGTGGAAGGAGTCTTGCCCTGTAGCCACCACAGCTGGGAATGTGCTGAATCTCACCTGAAGCCAGCAAATTTCCAAGTGTCATCCAAGGCCCATGGCACACTACTTAGGTATCACTGCTGGTTACTCAGGGCCCAAGGGCTCTTTAGTCAGCAGGTGATGAATCCTGCCAGGACTGGGTCCTTCCCTTCAAGGCAATAGCTTTCCTTCTGGCCCAGGGTGTGTCTAGAAATGTCTTGTGTGAGCTAGGGCCTGGAAAGGTGACCTCACACCTCTGGCAGGTGCTCTATCCTGCCGTGTCTGAGCTGGTATCCAAGATTGAAGACAAAGTCCTCTTTATTCTTGCCTCTTCTCTCCTCAAGTAGAAGGAAGAGGTCTCTTTTGGAGCCATGAGCTGTGCAGCCTAGGGTTGGGGAAGGGTTGGCACAAGCACTCCCCTAGCCACACCAGCTGGTGTCTCAGTAGATTGTGTGTCTCCCGATGTCCACTGACTTTGACCCCAGTTTAACACTAGAACTCGTCTAGAAGTTACAGTCCTTGTGGCCTAGATCACCTTTCAAGTTTATCTAGGGTCCTAGAGCATGTTAGCTCATGGTGGCAAGGCTTGCTAGAACTCAAGTCGTGACCACTGGGATAGGTGATTCCTCTCTGGCTAGGGCTGGTTTAAATGTTCCTCCCATGGGCAGGCATCAGCTTAGTTCCCCTGTTTTACTTTCTGCTGTGACAGGGCAGCACTGAGTTCAATGCAGTGTCTCACAATTGCTGTGCTCTTCGTCCCTCAAATGCACAGATTCTCTCTCCTTGCCATGCTGCCATTGCGGGAATTGGGGAGGGTTGACAAAGGAAACTGTGTTTCCTACACTCTTGGCTGCCTCTTTTGGTGATATGAAGTGCAAACCAGGTACTGTGAGTGCTCACCTGATTTTTGGTTCTTACGAAGTTGCTTTTTTTTTTTTTTTTTCATATAGATAGTAGTTTTTTTTTTTTTTTTTTTTTTTTTGAGACGGAGTCTTGCTCTGTCGCCCGGGCTGGAGTGCAGTGGCCGGATCTCAGCTCACTGCAACCTCCGCCTCCTGGGTTTACGCCATTCTCCTGCCTCAGCCTCCCGAGTAGCTGGGACTACAGGTGCCCGCCACCTCGCCCGGCTAGTTTTTTGTATTTTTTAGTAGAGACGGGGTTTCACCGTGTTAGCCAGGATGGTCTCGATCTCCTGACCTCGTGATCCGCCCGTCTCGGCCTCCCAAAGTGCTGGGATTACAGGCTTGAGCCACCGCGCCCGGCCTAGATAGTAGTTAAATTGGTGTCCTTGTAGGAGGGATGATAGGTGGAGCCTTCTATTCTGCCTTCTTGCTCTGCCCACTTGAAGAATGTTTTTAGATGATCTTTAAGGGTGTGTTTGCTAGTGACAAGTTCTTTTAGTTTTTCTTTGTCTAATGTCTGTATTTCCCCTTCATTATCAAACATAGTTTTAACAGATATCGAGTTTTCAGTTGACAGTTTTCTTTTTCTTTCAGTACTTGAAAAATATTGTGACACTTCCTTCTGGACTCCATGGCGTCAGATACGATACGTGCATTCATTTAATTTGGTGCTTCTCTATATGGAACACATTCTTTCTTTCTGGCTGATTTCATGATTTTTGTTTTTATCTTTTGTTTTGAAAAGTTTAATGATGATATGCCTTGACATGATTTTCTTTGAGTTTATCAGGTTTGGGTTCACTCAGCTTTTTGAGTTTGTATGTCAGTGTCTGTTGCCAAGTTTTGGAAGTTTTAGCCATTATTAGCATTTAACTATTATTTCAGCCCCTTTCTCTTTCTTCTCTTTTTCTGAGACTTTAATGATGCAAATATTGGATCATTTGTTTTGTCCCACAGATCCCTGAGACTTTGCTCATTTTTTTCTCTTTCTCTCTCAGTCTCTGTCCAGTCTGGTTGAATTCTATTAATCTAGCTTCCTTTTCACTCATTTTATCTTCTGCTATCTCCATCCTGGTATTGTGTTCATCACTATGTTTTTATTTTGGTTATTGTATTATTCAATTCTGTAATTTCCATTTGATTCTTTTTTATAACTTGTATTTATTTGCTGAGATTTTCTATTTATTCATTACTTTAAAAAAAAAAACTTGAAATTGTTTGTTGCAGCATTTTTGTCAGTTGCTTTAAAATCCTTGCCCGATAATTTCAACCTGAGGTTCATCTTGGTTGACATCTGTTGATTGTCTGCTCTCATCAAAATTGTTATTTTTTTGGTTCCTGGTATGACAGGTGATATTTGATTGAATGCTAAATGTTTTTTTCTGTTATGTTAGGAGACTCTGGGTCTTATTTAAATCTGTTATTTTAACAGGCACACGCCCCATTTATGTTCAGCATGTTTTTCTTAGCCTATTTTGTATGCTGTGGTTGTGATGACAATTTAGTTTTCAGTATGTTTGCGGTATTATTTTGATCCATTTTGTTTATGTGTTATCACTACTGCTCCCACTGTCTTCTGTTGGTGCTTCCTGAAGGAGTGGAGGCAATTTTTTTTTCCTCAGGCCTGACTGCCATGTCTCTTGGTAGAGGAGAAATGTGGTAAGAACCCTATACAAGTACCCCTCTGGCTGCCCAGGTGTTCTGAGCAGATAGAGAAATCTGACTTATGGGGCAAAAAAGTCTGTTGTATTGGGCCAGTTGCTGTATCTAGATCTCTTGCAGGTCTTGCTCACCTTTCCAGGTGTCTCTGAGTGATCAAGGAGAGGTTTGAGCCAGCAGTGACAAAGAGGCTTTTCAGATATAGCTGCTTGCAATTGCTGGTTTTTTTTTTTTTTTCGTTTCTTTCTTTCTTTTTTTTTTTTTCCTGGTTTCCCCAAACTACCTTGGTGCCTTTGGACAGAAAGCTCCTTTTCTCAGGAGGTGAACTCCTGAGAAAGAGAACTCCTCTTCTGCAGGATCTCAGGCCTGGAGTAGAAGGAGAGTGCTTCCCCTTGTCACTTATGATTGGTATACCTCTTAATTGATCCCCAGACTGGCATTGTCTGGCTCACCTGGTGTGTTCAGGGGGGCTCCTGTTTGATCCAGAAAAAGAATGATTCTAACTAGGTCAGCAGGCAAAGAATACTGGGTCTGCGTGGCCTTTCTCTGTTGGTGGGGGAATTGTAAGACACCCTGCTGCTATTGTTTCTGCAGTCCCAGAGTTCTAAATCAGCCAGCTCTCCTTTTCACCACCTTTCATCATTCTCTTTTGCTTGCCTCATGTACCATTTTCAGGGTTTATAGTTGTGTTTAGTAGAAGGAACAGGAAAAAATGGGTTTGTGCTATATTTTCTGGACCAGAAGTTTGTATTTGTTTGTTTCTCTCCATTAGATTGTAAAATTCTTGAAGTCCAGGAGAGTTTTATTTTTTTCTATAATCTAAATTGTATATATTCAGTGAATGTTTTGTGAATAAACTTAGACCAACTGGATCTGAACTACTCCATAATGGCATGACTGGCATGTGATTTAAAAAACTGTCTTGGAGTGAGCACATTTATTTTTACTTTAGACTTTCTGTATATGGGTCAGACATGCAATGATCCTTCTATTTGTTGTGGAGTGAACCCTGAAAAAAGAAGAAAGAAAACAGAGAAATTACATGTTTTATTTCTACGTTTTCGCACATCAACCTGGACTAACAAAAGTGCCCTAGTTGGTAGATGATATAATTAGTGATTTTCAGAGCTTTTTTTCATATGTCTCCCAAAACTATGACCTTCTTTTATATTTAAAAATATCTACGAGTTTCATCATTAGTTTGAACACTTGTAAAGAGGTAATGACTTATATATAGTAAGTGTTACTATTTAAAAATAAGATACTTATATGCCTTTTAAAAATGTATCCAGTAGAATGAAAATATCAATAATATGTTAACAGGTGAAAAATTTACCTCTTCTCTTTTCCTCTTAAATTTGTAGCTCCATTCCATTTGTCACCACAGCATCACATCCTAATGTATTACATTTTTATGCATAGAAGTTTTTTTTCATGATCACCAGGAATAAAGTGCATAGGCAATTTGTCTATAGTTTATGTCTATATATGTATATGTACATATGAACATATGTGTGTGTACTGCATAAACAGATAAACAGATATGTGTTTAAATATACTTGCTATAGTCATAAATCCAGGCATATTTTTAACAGTTCTTAAAATGTTATTATTAATACAAATTGATTTAAACTCCATGTATGAAACTAAGTTTGACAAGTTTTTTTTAATAGAAAAGCAAAGTATTACTGGAAATATTTATAATCAGGTGAATGGAGCATTTTAAACTTTTATTTAGTTAGCATGTTTATGGATGATAGTTACTTATTGCTTATGTGAATCCCACATGCATTTTATCCCCATTTAAAATTTTTTGATATGGATACTGAGAGAAGTTTTCTCCAGAATGAGTAGATTGGAATGAAAGGATTTTATTGTAGTAATGTCTCTCAATTTTTTCAACTCTGTAAAGTTATAGGGTAAAATTACAGCAGTTGTTTATCAAGTATTATTTTTAACAATGTGTCAGCTAAGTCAGTTGTATTCCCCTCTTTTAATGTTGGTGAAAGAAAATTGGATAAACACGTTTATGTAAATAGATTTGTTACCTAATCATTTCAGTCACTCACTTTATCAATATCAACACCAATATTTTTGATTGTCCTTTAGTTTGGTGTCCCAGAGATGTTTCCACTCCAAAGCAATGCATCAGCATTAAATTAAGAAAAGACGACATCTATTTCTCCTTTTGTATAAAGAAATGGGAGAGGAATTGTGAAAAATGGACTGAGAAAACAAAATCTGTATAGACCTCTTTGTTCTATTTGTGTCAGCAAATATACTTAATGAGATAGTAAAATGGAGACACAGAGAAATCATTATATATTACCAAAATCTTAACACTGAAGTAGACTCCATCTCTCTTTTTCTCTCTCCCCTCCCACCCCGTGTGTGTGTGAAGTGTGAAGATTCCTAAGAAATTATTCTGAAGACCTTTTTCTACATCCAAAACAGGATAATAAACTTGGGGGTACTTTTTAACCATGAATGTCTAGCCAAATAGAAAATGTATGTAACTTTATGAGGTTTGTATGTAAGATGATAATGGATTTTTAGAAACTTGTATGAAGCCATGCTACAAATATGCTACAGTGAATTTTTTAGAAATACATATGAAAAATAAATTGTATCATTTTGTACTTACATCTTGTTTTAGACCCTAGATGATGTGTTGCAGCATCACTGCATTCTTTTATTTCATAAGATTTGGAAACATTCAAACTATTTATTTGGGATGGCATACCATGCACTTAGATGCATAAAGTCTCATTTCTTTTTTAAAAATGTAACCCATTACCTTGTTTTCATTTCTTTATTTCATAATTCCTTTTATTGAAAAATATGCCACCAGTAGACTTGTAAATAAACTGAAATGTCTTTTAAGGACATAAGTGTCCATCTATATTCCCCTACATATTTAACGATCAGGCTGTTACGATTGTTAAATTAATTATGTGGCCTTCTTTTCTCCTCCCTAGGTTGATTCCATCCTGTAAATTGGAAATTGAATCAGTAGTTAATTTTGGCACATTGGTTGCCAATAGTAAAGTGTATTCTAAAGAGGTTACTATCAAAAACCATGGCAAAGCTCCAGGTAAATGCTTCCTGTCATATTTACTTACACTTTTAGAAGAGTTGGTATTATTTGAAATCTATACTTCGTGTAATAGATTACCTAATTTAACTGAAAAAAGTCTATCATTTGAAATAGCTCAAAACCAAAGTCCTTAATAGTATTACTGTAAAAGACTGATAGGCAACAATTCAAAAAAAAAAAAAATGAACCTTCCTCCTTATGAGCCTGATTAATACAATCAGAAAATGACTGGTGATGTCCCTCAGGATAGGGGGCAGGATAGTGTCAGAGAAGTTATATCGTTCAGAGACAGAATTAGAGCACAGTGCCTTATTAGTCGTGTGATCTGGGGCAAGTGTTTTTAAGGATTTTGAACTTGAGATTCCTCATTTATAAACTGGGACTGACAAAATGTACGATGGTGAATTATGTACATATTTTGAATTGTGGTATTTTACTTGGCTCATCATAGATGCTTAATAAATATTTGTCTTCTTTCTCAATCATATTGAACTTTAAATTAACATCAAACTGCCTAGAAGGCTTTTACTTAATTTTTTTGTTGAAAGAATAAATGCTTCTCTCTTTTCCAGATTGAATTATTTCCAGGGATTCTTACTGTGGCCTAAGAGTTTACATAAGGATGTATGTGTGTGTGTGTGTGTGTGTGTGTGTGTGTGTACATTCATGTACACTTTAAACTGATAGCATACAGTAAGCACAGGATTGCTTATCCCTTCAGTCTCCTGATTCAGTGGCATGTGGGGTTGCAAGATTGCCATTTCTCCCAATCTAAAATGGGGACTAGCTCCAGACAGGGAGAGCATTTCTATCTGAGACTGTTTGTTGAATATATAAAGTAGGTCTTAAATCCAAGCCTCTTTTCCACTAACCGAGAGTGTTCTCTGGGGCCACCTGATTGAGCATTGGGAATTATGAAGACCAAGTCAGTCTGTCAGTTTACTGATTTCTTCTTAGGATACAAAGGAATAAAACTCATAACTGTTCCACATTGGATGTTACTCATCTCACTTTCCATGCTTTGGTTTTTAAATTAGTGCATGTCTGATGCCTGTGGGATTATAGAATATTAGGCTCGTTTGTAGCCTGACTTGAGTGTTAAGGAGGAAGTCTCTTATGGCAAGTGATATGGGCAATATGATCCTTTAGACTCTCTGGTTATATTTTAGAGCACTGATATTTAATTAAGGTATTTTTATTTGTATTATTTTGCTTTCCAGAATTTCTTTTAACTGTTGTCTGTTCAATAACCTTCAATGTTTTGATAGCAATAATATATTCCCTTTTTGTTCTAAAATCTCACCAAATTGTACAGTTTTATTTCATATGAAAGCTCTCTATAAGAAAAAAAGAAATATGGTTTTACTTTTCATTGAATATTTAATATAATTTTACTCAATAAATTAGAATAAGTACAATTAAGCTGTGTACTGGAATACATAATGTTTTAGGAAAAATAATGCACAATGACTATTAGGATTTTGTTAGTATTTTATGTGTATATAGTATTTGTAATACCTTGGTTGGGTTATTATAATTGAGTACTGTGAAATGTTAATGGCTATTACTTTACAAACTGAAACAAATTGTTATCAATGAATTACATTTTCTTAGTGTTGACTTTATCCCACATGCTTGGAGTCAGATCAGATTATTTTTTCTACTATTATCAAAATTGATAGTGTACATTACATTCAGAGTAGCTAGTGCCTATAAAGTGTCATAAAGTCCTTATTATCTACAAGCAAAATATATACATGTTCATGATAATGGCAATGTATGTTTATGAAGAAAAACGTTTTGAAAATAGATTCAGCCATCAAAGTTGATTTTAACATTTTTAAAAAGCATTTTATATGCTGAATTTTTTGTAGGTTTAGAGTCAAAGTTCAAATGCTTACAAACTTGTATGTATACCTAATAGGATATTTAAAACTCAACACTTGGCAGATTTAACATTTGTACATCTTTGTTTTCTCTCTCTGGTAGTATCACTGCAGTTATATCCTTTGTTTTTAGAGACCCACAAAGTTTATGTATGTAAAACTCCTTGATGATTTACTTTCATAGCCTCTTATGGAGTAAACATCCATGGATCTAGCCATATGTTTTTGAATAACTTTTGTTTCCTCATCCTTTATAAAAATGGTTCCTAAGTTTGCCCCTGTCTGTACAAAATAGTGCTTATCTTTTCTTTCTGAAGACATGTTCCATTCTCTATGGTGTCTCTAATGTTAGTACTTTGTAGGTTAATACATTCCATATTTACTTTTATGATTTTATGGTTTGATAACGCCACTATTGTTCCTCAGCTTTTGTCACTGAAGATTAGAAAAATAAATTATTAATTTAGCATGCCTTGAATTGAAATTATTTCCTCCTTAATGTGAGCATGCTTATTTATTTGTTATTTTTTAAAATGTTTGTGGATACATGGTAGGTGTATATATTTATGGAGTACATGAGATGTTTTGATACGGGTATCCAATGTGAAATAAGTACATTATGGAGAATGTTGAGTAGACTTTTTCTACTACAGTATTATAACATAGAACAGTCTCTCAAATTCCTGAGTGAGAGCCTTACACATCATTTCTGAGTTTGAACATCTACCTCAGAACTTACCATCCTTTAGGTTTATTTGGTCTACTTTGTCCAAAGTATATGACCGTTCATTTGCTCTTAATGCCCACTCTGCCTTTTCCCCTAATTAGCAGCATTATTTCTCTGCTTCATTGTCTAAAATATCCTGGAATCGTCTGTAAGCCAGGAAATTTGTCAAATTGTACCAAACCCAGAAGTGGTCCTGGGGATCTTCCATAGTAACTGACAAAAGCACCCCCTACTTATTCTCAGTGCATAATTCTTGTCTTCAATTTTTTTTTGGAAACTGATGCCATGGGATCTCCATATATTCTTCATGCATAACATAACCCTAATTTATAGGATTATATATTTTAACATATTCATAATTTATTTGGTTTAGTGATTTCTCGGAGTTTCACTAAAGAACCACGAAGCTTTTAATGAAAGATGATTAAACCCAGAAGGAATCTGTTAAATCCATACGAGCATTCTGAAGAGTCTCTAAAAATTAGTCATTTGGAAACATGTGGAGCCTCATACATATTTGGTGTGTTTAGAACCAAGGGAATTTTTAAAAATCATAGGAAATAGCAATAGCCTTGGTTACATGACAATTGATTTTTAATAGCATTCTATAGAACTACAGACTCTGGTTACCCTAGCTTGATCTTACAGATACTTTGAGACAAAAATCTGCTTAACAGTTTGTAAAATTTTTTTCAAGGAGTATAGACAACGTAACCATGTATACTGCACCACTCAGTGTCTAATTTGCTTCTCCAGAGAAGATAGAACAATCCAGATTCAAAAATCACACAGATTTGTGTGAGGGGCCCCTCCTCTCAGCTATAGCTGTGGGCACCCTTATGTTTTATATGCTCCCACTAAGTCTTATCAGTGGGCAAGTCTATAGGTCTGTTTTACGTGGCTTATTGGCAAAA
The DNA here is from genome assembly GCF_000951035.1 of Colobus angolensis palliatus. Classification (NCBI taxonomy): domain Eukaryota; kingdom Metazoa; phylum Chordata; class Mammalia; order Primates; family Cercopithecidae; genus Colobus; species Colobus angolensis. Next base: position 1,729,797 of record NW_012118688.1, read on the forward strand.
GTTGACATAGTTGGTCACTGCCACTTTCTTGGGAAAACAAAACGAAAGCAATTCAAAGCCCTTTGGCTTTTGTGACAACTTGCTCTCTTATATAGAATACTAATTAATAACTCGGGTCCTGAAGTGAGGTTGAACAGGACCCAAATCTTAGTTGCATCACTTACTATCTGGGAGGCCTTGGGTAAGGAATTTGCGCTTCCGAAACATCCATTGTCTGACTTACATATTAGAGATAAAGATAGTACCTTCCTCCTCTAATGGTGGTGATGATTAATAAAATGCTTAGCACACCCTCTGGCATATATAACTTTTCAGGAAATATTAGCTATTTATGTTATAGTTATGATTTTTCTACCACCTCTCCCCTCTTCAATTCTCTTTCCTAGACTGGTGTTCCTTTTTGTCATATATTAAATGTGAATGTTTCCTAAGGTTTGCCATAGACTCTTATGTTTCTTCAGTCAAGGTACTCTCCTTGGACCATCACTTCTTTTCCTTTTATTTCACTGACTACTCCCAGATGTATACAATCCTGTGGGTATCCTTCAGTTTTCTCAAACTTAACAGCTTCCCCCAATACTTCTTTTCTCTTTTTCAATGAATGTTACCACTATGTATTTGGACAGTTTAGAAACTTGGCAAAATTTTCAACACCTCTCTCTCTTTCACTTCCTACCTCCCTAGTCAATTAGTAAATCTTATCTGTTCACTTCATAATTAAGCCAATAATCCTACTTTTCTCTGCCCAATGCCACTTTTTTACAAAAAGCCATTATCTTCCCTTGCCAAATAACTACATTAACCTAAATTATTTTCCTGATGTTACTTCCTTTTTAATTTATTTCCTACACATTACCTAGTGCCATATCTGAGAAGAAATGAAAATTTGATCACAAATATTCCATTTGTAACATTCTCTTTTCTTTTTCCTTTTTCTTTTTTTTTTGACAGAGTCTCACTGTGTCACCCAGGCTGGAGTGCAGTGGCATGATCTTGGCTCACTGCAACCTCCGCCTCCCAGGTTCAAGCGATTCTGCTGCCTCAGCCTCCCCAGTAGCTGGGATTACAGGTGTGCGCCACCACGCCCGGCTAAGTTTTGTATTTCCAGTAGAGATGGGGTTTCACTATGTTGACCTGGCTGGTCTCAAACTCCGGACCTCAAGTGATCCACCCACCTCAGTTTTCCAAAGTGCTGGGATTGCAATCATGAGCCACTGCACCTAGCCAACATTCTTTTTTTCAGTAACTCTCTTCTCTTAGGATGATGGTCTTGCTTCTGTTGTTACCAATTTAAAAAGCCAAGCAAATAGTTTTTATATTAAAGTTAAATAAGACATAGTCATGTTGTCATACCTGCAATTTAAACATATTTAGAAAATTAAACAGTATTCTTTCGTATTTTGTGTTGCTTCTGAATAAGTTTTTGAAATATTCACTTAAACTCTTTTGTCAAATTATGTCTAAGTGGTTACAATATGGGAAACTTTTTCACTGACTCAGCCTTAACTAAATTTATATACCTTTTCTTTTCTTACAGAATGGAGTCAATAATACCTATTTATTTGAAATGGATATAATTTTATATATTTTTGATTTATTTTATGATAGAAAAGTAACTTCAAATATTATGTTATTAGCACATCTATGAAATGATTGAATTGATCAATTTTGTTAGTTACTTTGCATTTTCAAATATTGTCTTTTTAATATTTTCATTACTTTTTTTGTGCTAACATTTTGTTTTCCTAAATTAAATGAATACATTTGGAAAATATCATCAGATGTGATTTAAGACTGGTGAATTCAGAATTTGCAAAGCTGTTTATTTTGGCACCATGCTCATTTGTGTTATAATGATAATAAAGGGACTAGTGATTGGCTGCTTCTATTTGTTGGCCATACTTTAAGTACTGCTTAGTGCTAAGCAGTGTGTGGGGCACTGCAACCACAGATATGAAAAAAAGATTGTATCTGATTTCAAGGACCGCATGCTCTAATGTAGGCACAAAACATTACCATAAATTAGGAACCATTTCTGCTTTCAGAATAAGAATCTTTGTACCTTCCTTCTCATATGCCATTTGATTTCAGAAACCAATCCCCTTTGCTGTTATCCTGTGTGCACTGGATAAATTCATCTCCTAGGGAATGATAATAACTATAAGTATTAGCCTGTGGTCAGAAATATCCAAGTGAAAATCTCATCTTCATTAGTTAGTTACTAACTGTAGTAGTTATTGCTATATAACAAACCACCCTAAAATATATTCAAACAGCAGTTATTTTGTAATTGATCATGTGGTCATGGGTATGCAGATTGATTGGAACTTGACTGATCTAGGCTGGGCTCATCTGGGTGCTCTGCTTCAAGCTGAGGCAACTGGGCCCGTTCTATTTCTCACTGCAGGTCTGTAGGTCAGCTGGGTGGCTCTGCTCCACATTTGCTCATTCTAGGGCATGCACCAAAAGGACAGCAGTTGCTGAGGAGAAACACTTCCCAAAGTCAAGGGGCTTGATCATGTAATTTACTTTGGCTAATAACATGTGGGTGTAATTGACAGCATGCCAGTTCCAACCTAGATGCGTTTCTACCATGGGAAGTGGGAAGTGTTTCTCCTGAGTAATTGCTGTCCTTTTGGCCCATGCCCTAGAATGAGTAAATGTGGAGCAGAGTCACCCAGCTGATCCACAGACCTGCAGTGAGAAACTCTGGAACAATAGGGCAAAGATACAAATGTGGAAAAAGGTGAAGAATTGTGGTCAACAAGCTAATCTACCACAGTGATTGTGTGACTTTGAACAAGTCATTCATCATTTCAAAGCTTCTGTTTTGTTTCTTATAAAATGGAGGTAATGATTGAAAATATTATATCATAGATTATTTATGGAAATTAAATAACCTATGCAGAGCTCTTAACATAAATGTCTGAATGTAGTAAGCAGATAATTTTAACTATTGGTAAGAGTTGAGTTCTAACAACAGGATCATATTTGTTGGGTGACCTCAGAGATTGGACTTACAATTAAAGCTTTAATTCTTGGTACACTGTAGACCATCTGCTCCAGGGGTATTCAATCTTTTGGCTCTCCTGAGCTACACTGGACGAGGAAGAGTTGTTTTGGGCCACACATCAAATACACTAACACTAACAATAGTTGATGAGCTTAAAATATCTAAACAAAATCTCATAATGTTGTAAGAAAGTTTATGAATTTGTGTTGGGCTGCATTCAAAGCCGTCCTGGGCTGCATGTGGCGCATGGACCACGGGTTAGGCAAGCTTGATCTACTCTGTGAAGTATGTTGGTCCCCTACGGAGAGTGTGCATGCAACACTGTAAGGGTCCAGATGTAAACCAACTGCTCTTATTCCCTACAGGCATATTTAAGACAGAATACTGCGGCCAATTACCCATCCTCATTTTTCCAACTAGTGGTATTGTGGATGCTAAGTCATCAGTGGTTATTAAAGTAGATTTCTGTGCAGACTGCCCAAGAATTGTAGATGAAGAGGCAATGTGAGTACATACTGTGGTTCTAAAAATTCTAATACGAATCTCAATGCTTTCCCGTTTAACCCTTCAGATGTGACTTTGATTGTATGTTAGCTCCTTTGTTCTTTCATTCAGCATTGTTCATTGAGTCTCTACTATTTGCCAAGCAGTAGGCTTTTAAGAAATGGGAAGAACTAGAGGATGGCATATGGGTACACATAACAGGATCTTCTAATTTGAATTTCATTGAGGTGAGAGAGTGGACCAAGGAAGGGCTCCACTAACAAGGTGATAGTTGAATCAAATACTTATTGGTGAGTAGTAATTAGCCAGGCAAAGAGCAGTGATGTGATTTGGGGTGTGTGTGTGTGTGTGTGTGTGTGTGTGTGTAGGGGTGGTGGGAGTTAGTGATGGGAGTAGCATAGAGGAGGGATTTCAGGCAGAGCAAGTAACATACTGGAAATCCTAGAGGCAAAAAGACAGTATTGCACACCAAGGGATCTTTGGCAATGTAGAATTAAAAAGATGGAGGTGGGGAGTGGCGGGAGACAAGACCAGAAAAACTGAATGGAATGGTCGAGTTTGAAGGGTTTTGTAGTCCAGTGTTTTTGTGCGGTATGTCTTAATTCATTGGTAGAATGTGCAATCAATATAATGGGCCATCACCAGTATTTTTAACAAACGACTTAAAAATATCAGAATGCATCTGTGGAGAGAGTGTGTGTGTGTGTGTGTGTGTGTGTGTGTGTGTGTGTGT
>NW_012118688.1:1734096-1860006 GCF_000951035.1 Colobus angolensis palliatus
GTGTGTGTGTGTGTGTGTGTGTGTGTGTGTGTGTGTGTGTATGTGTATGTGTATTCCGGCACTGGAATGTAAAATACATTTTTTACTGAAGATCACAGTCATAAATATGTGATAAAGAGGTGTGAGCCCTTATAGGAGCTTGGGTTTTATTGTGAAGGCTATGAAGTCTTAGGGGGGTTTTAAGATGAGAGTGTCATGATTAGTTTGTATTTTAGAAAGGCCATGCTAGTGGCAGTGTGCAAAACAGACCAGGGAGTACAAATGTGGAGTGAGAAGCTTGACTAGAAATTACAGTAAAGCAAGAGGACAATGACAAAGGTCTGAGGTAAGGTCAACTGAGAAGACTGACAGAAGTGTGCAAATTGGAGATAGGCTATGGAGGTAGATTTGACTGGATTTGGTGACTGATTGTAGCAAAGGAAGATAAAAGATGGAACAGGATTATGGGAGAAGATCTTACATTCGGTTTTGATATGTTGGAATGGTTTCACTTCTCGGATTCCTGGTGGAGCTGGCTGGGGCTTATTACATTATCTTGAGTCCCAGAAAGAAATTTGATTTAGATGTACAAATTGAGTGTTCCTTACTCAAATTATTGAGATCAGAAGTGTTTTAGATTTCAATTTTGTTTGGATTTTGGAATATTTGCATTATACTTACTAGTTTAGTATCCTTAATCTAAAATTCTGAAATCCAACATGCTCCAATAAGGATTTCCTTTGAGTTTTATATCAGCATTCAAAAAGTTTGGGATTTTGGAGCATTATGGATTTCATATTAGGAATACTCAGCCTGTATAGGGTTGAAGATCATCAGTGTATAAGTGGTAGAAGAAACAGAAGTGTTGAGAATAAATTTGAGAAGGAGAGTAGAGTGAGAAAGAGTAAGAGAAAAAAAACACTACTATTCCTGTTAACTATTCATCAAGTTTGAAAAAGGTCCCAATCTTAGAAGTGTGAGAAGGTGAGGCCTGAGTGAGTTAAAAGAAAACCTTGAAATTATGGTATCAAGGAAGCTAAGGGAGGAGCAATTCAATGTCCAACGTTATAGGATATAGCATAATATAAGGGCATAGGTGATAGTTGTGGAGTAGTCAGTTATCTGTGGTATCTGATGGGCCTAAAGTGAAAGATTGCATTTATGCCAGAGAGGGATAAAAATGAAAGAGCAATTCCCAAAGAGAATTGAAATTCATCTGAGAAGTGAAGTTTAATGGGGAAATATTTATTTCAGCAAAGAAGTGGGATTTTTGTTTGGTTTTGGTTTTGAGATGGGATCTCTTTCTGTCACCCTGATTAGAATGCAGTGGTGTAATCACGGCTCACTGCAGCAGCGACCTCCCAGGCTCCAGCAATTCCCCTACCTCAGCCTCCAGAGTAGCTGGACCTAAAGGTGTGTACCACCATGCCTGGCTATTTAAATTTGTTGTTGTTGTTGTTGTTGTTGTTGATGTACAGATAGGGTCTCACTGTGTTGCCTAGGCTTGTCTCGAGCTCCTGGACTCAAGCAATCCTCCCTCCTTGACTGCGCACAGTGCTAGGATTACAGGTGTGAGATCACACCTAGCCAGCAGTGGGTTTTACTGAGATACGTTAGATTGTAAGGAATTGAGGTGTAAGGATGGGGATAAGATTAGCTGTTGGACTTGGGAGATGAGAAGAATTAGAAAATAGTTTCAGAATTTGAGAGCTAGAGGTAACCATACAAATCATTTAAATAATGGGCCATATGAATATGCCATTGAGTTTTTTCGGAGGTCAATTCATGAGATTGTTTTACAACTTTATTGTTTCCTGAAGACAGTGGATTAGGCTGCACATATGCCATTCCATTTTGTAGATTCAGATATACAGAAGAGCCTGATAACCTCTGGTATGTACATGAAAGGAACTACTCTTAGGCTACTGAGTTTTAATTATAATGTGATTCTATAAAGTTTCTGTTTATTGAAATGTGTAGGAGAAAAACAAAGTGTATAGAATTCTAATTAAAGTATGTATGTGCATATTTTATTATCCTGTAGAGTGATTTTGCAAGGTCAACCTGAGATGCTCTTGAGTATCAAAGCTCATGTGGTTGAGCAGATTATTGAATTATTAAACATGAGTAGAGACAGAAGGCTGGAATACATACATTTTGGTCCTGTTTTCTTCGGATCATCAAAAATTAAACATGCACGTATACACAATAATAGCCCAGAGCCCATAAATTGGGTGGCCATAATACAAGATGATGCCGTGGGAGAAGAAATGGTAAGTAAATGGTGTGATGGGGATATCAGGTATTATGATTTAAAAGAGATTGTGTTAAATCTACTAATAACCAACAAGCTTTTTAATTATTCAAAATATCTTTTAACATGGGAAGATAGATTTGATTTCATGTGTATCCAATGGCAACCTCAAAAAATTCAGAAATTAAGCTAACATTTATACTAATGTATATCTGAAGTAAACCAGGCAAATGCTTCTTATAGATCAGTGGCTAATTGAAAGTATTTCTGTTGTCATCAATTTTTTAATCTTTTTTCAAATTTTATGATGTGCCTTGGTCAAATTTATGTGTAAATGTTACTTTAAAGATAGATATTTGTTATTTCCTAGATTCTGGAATTTCAATAATTATTTTGTAACCTCCTCAAAAACTTTTTTTGTGTGTTTTACGTTAATACTCTTTTATATCTGAGTTTACATTACAGGGTACAGATACTCGACAAAGAACAGATATTGCTTTAAATAATCTCACCTACATAAGAAAAATAAAGAACATAGATACTACTACCATTATCTCCTGTCTTCCTAATGAAGGGACTTTACAACCTTATCAAAAGACTGTAATTACATTTTGTTTCACCCCAAAGTAAGCAAAAATTAATTTCATTGTACTGTTAAGTATTAATGGAAAGTATATTAACCACACTTTAATCAGATTCAGTTTAATACTATAATAGTAAAACTTGCCAGAAGGCACAAATCAGATTTTTCTTGTCATAGTTCTAGATGTTTCTAACATGGTTAGTAATATTTCTAATAATTCTAAATATGGTTCTAAATACTTCATGTAAAGTTAAAAATCTCCCTAGACCTTGTGGAAATGGGGTGGTGGACGTGCAAGTTTTGAGTTATTTTGGAGTGTGGCCCCAAATTGTTTGTGCAGTCAAGACCTTGTTGTCCCCACGAATAGTCAGGTGCATGCAGCATGTTGTAGGCCCCTCCAAAGAGGATGCAATGCTTCTGGTAGGGCAGAATTATTGCTGACTATCCTAAGTATTAAACCTATAGTACCTTCCATGGATCAGTCAAACTTGCTTGCTGAAATTCATACAGACTTTTAGTGTACATTTTTCATAATTCCATGAACTATGTTTTGTTATTAAATTTGAAGAACATGCTGTTTTAAATATATAACAGCAATTTCAGAGACACCTTGATAGGTTGCAATGTGTGTGAACTGATTCAATTGCAAGAATATTTTCCCTTATTTGTGAGAGGGTAATGTTTAATGTACTTTTTTTTTGTGGAATAGGGTTGCCTGTGGAAGATTGAGCTTACTTTAATTTAAAGAGGTTAATAAATCAAGTAATTGTTCTATATGTAAATCCACAATTGCCTTATTAATGATACTTTCATACAAGTAGTTTCTTTGGTGAATCTATAAGATTCTGTTTAATACACAGTCTTTGAAATGTCAAATATTCTTTCATGGCAGCATATTAACCTGAGAGTCTAGCATAGAATTATAGGTATATATGTACGATTTGAAGTCTTAGTTAAATGTGTTCTGACCACACTATTTGTATTCATATTTAATATTACGTGTCAGTCTTTTGTAAATGTAGTTGAGTTTGCACTGCTAGAGAGTTGACCTCTAGGTAAGGCAGGTAAAAATAGCCATTGAGCAGAGCTATGACATCAACCATCTCTGCCTTTGCTCCTACTTCCCTTCTTCCTAGTCTTCCTTTCCTTTTCTCCTCAAACAAAATTTAACTGTTAGCAAATCTTGTTCTCCAGATTACTTGTCCACAACAAGAGCGTGGCTGGCAATATGCACTTAGTACACTGGGGAAGACAAATTTGTAACAAATGTTTTTTATTATGCCCAAGAGTAAGATGGACTATTGTAAAGAATTAATCAGTGTCCTTAGTTAGAGATGAACTTTGCCTGGAAAGAAAATTCTTTGTAGAGAAAGTGGCATTTGAGCTAGACCTTGATGACTTGGTATATTTAAATTACTCTTGTCTTGACAATGTTGGCACGAACTCATTTTTTCTGAGCTTTATACTCTGTAGCCTTCTTTTGGCAAATCTCTCTGTCTGTGCAGTGAATTTGGATAATGGATCATGGTTGTATTTTCATTCCTTAACATTGATTTGCTTGCATAGATTTAAAGATTGGATTGATATTCCCTCTTACAAGGTGATAAAGTGTATCACCTTTGCTTTAAAAATAACTCATTGTGATTTTTTTACAGGCTAATGGCTGATGGTAAAAAGGATATTGGACCTTCATACAGGCAGGACTATGCTCTCTTTTTGAGATTTGAGTCCATAGGAAGTAAAGATGGATTTTTGAGAGATGATGACTATAAAACCATCAAAAGTAAGTGTGAAATTAACAAAATTATCAAATTCGTAGCCATTTAAATTGTTTAAAAATTTGAACATCAATATCTGTAGAGACAATCTAATAAAATATATAATTATTGAATAAAACAAAGCAAACATATTCAAGAGACCTTAAAGTGTCATCTGTGGCATGTTATGAAGTCAACTTCACAATTATTTACATAATAATTTTCCAGGTTAGAAGTTAGATTACTTTATAATTTTAAAATGATGTTAGATAAACATGATGATCTAGAGTTTAAGGAATAAGAAAAAAAACACCCTGATTTCTTTTCTATGTATGCCTAGGTTTATTTCTCAGGGATTGGTATGGGGACAAATGACCCATTCCATCTCTATTAATCCTTCAGCTCTCTTAGAACTAAAAATAGGAACAGTCAAAAACAAGATCTAGAGATCTAGTTAGTAGGGTACAGGACAGTGTTGTTGGATATTGATAATTGCACATGTTTTGCAGGCCACATGTCAAGATGCCTTATATGTTTTATATTCTCAGGTTATATTAGCTTGGTTATAGTGAGGAAAAAAATGGAATGGGATTTGGCGTTCAGCTTAGCAAGACAGATCAAAGAGAAAATAGAGAATTAGGAAGGTTATAAATCAAATCCAGGAAAATGAGCTATACCAAGGAGGGATTAGGTCACCATCCTGGATATTTATGCAAATCGAGTATGTCAGTATAAGTGATATTGAGCAGGATTTAACTGTATTCCTTGGGCATAAATGGATTGTTCTGTTACTATTTATATTGTGTTTTGTGAGATTGAGCTATGTCTGCTGATCCTAGACAGCAATGGAAATTCCAGATTTGTACAAAGTTTACAGGTTAATCCAGTTTTGAATAGCCAGGGATGGAGTTACTAGGTTTGCCTTAAAGGTAATTTAGAGTCTAAGATCGGCTACTAAGAGCGTAAGTGAAAAAATGCAAACTCTTTTTCTTCGGTTCTAGTTACACTGCTGTCTCTCTGCAAAATTGTTCTTCTGTTATCATCTTTCTAGTTTCCCAAAAACTTCGTATTTATATTTTTGCCCAGCTTCTATTCCATTGTCCATTATTCTAATTCCTGTTTTTCATGTGCACTTATATCTGTTGGTCTGTCTCCGACAGTGACTGAGTGAAAAGCCTCTAATTCTATGAAATTCAACTTTCAGCTTATATTGGGTCTGCACATGGGAAGCTGATTGTGTTGGAGTAAGACACACAACCTTGTTGAGAGGTTTCACTTTGTATCTATAATCACTAATCCCAAGTGAGTTCTTTAAGCTGTTTGACATTCCTATTGCATTCACCCATTCATTCACTCTTACACAATCTGAGATGAATATCACACACCTTTTATTCTCTCCTCAAGATTCCACTCTTTCCTCCTTCATCTTCACTCATAAGCTTGAACATAGAGTGGCCTAGTAGACATTTCCATAAGAATATCTACTAGGTATCTCAACTCAGCATGTCTCAAGTAGAACTCCTGATTTTTCCACAGCCGGCTCCTCCTTCAGTCTCTCGTTTCAAGAAATGTCAATTCCATCATTTCTGTTCCTAAGGCAAAAAACTTAGAGTCGTCCTTTATCACTTCTTCATTTCCCTATTCTGTGTCCAATGTATCAGCAAATCTTCTTAAGTCTACCCTCAGGAAGGGGAACATCACACACTGGGGCCTGTTGTGGGGTGGGGGCAGAGGGGAGAGATAGCATTAGGAGATATACCTAATATAAATGACAAGTTAATGGGTGCAGCACACCAACATGGCATATGTACACATATGTAACAAACCTGCACGTTGTGCACACATACCCTAGAACTTAAAGTATAATAAAAAAGAAAATATATATATATCTAAAATCTGACAATTTTCACCATTTTTCTACTCTTCTCCTCCAGCCATTGGTTCTTTAAAGATGTTTGAACGTGACAGACAAGTTCCTGCCTTAGCGTATTTATGCTTGCTATTTTGTCTGCCTGGAATAAACTTTTCCTAGATTTTCACATAGTTTTTTCCAGACTCCCTTTATATCTTGGCTCAAGTATCTCCCTATTGGAGAGGCCTTTGTGGACATCTCTACATAAAACAGAATCTCCAAGACCTTGTGCTCTGTCTCAACCTGTCTTACCTTTACCCATAATACTTATCTTCTATGAAATGCTGTGTAAACATATTTGGTTGATTATCGTTAATGTCACCTCACTAGAATGTAAAGTCCGTAACAGCAGGAATATTGCCTCTTTTATTCACTGCTGTATCCACAAGGCATGACACAGAGAAGACAATCAATAATTGTGTGGAATGAAAAGACTGAATGAGCTACCTAATTCGCATTAGGTCTTTCAGACAACAAATAAACTAAGCAAATATATTCTGGCTTCCCCAAACACTTTATGTTCAACAGCTATTATTGCTTTTACAGGTGAACGATTTCAGAAAATGGAACTAGCACTGACAGGCACAGGACTTCCTGTTTTACTACAGTTTGATCCAGGACCAGTTCTTAATTTTAAACCTTGTTTCATGGGTGAACGTTCAGAAATTCAGTGTATCATAAAAAATCAATGTGAATTACTTCCTCTGACGTACCACTTTGAAAAAACTGCAAATTTTAAAATTAATCCTGAAAAGGGCGAGATTAATGAAGGGGGTATGGTGGTAAGATAATTTTTCTTTGCTTTTACATGGCAGCTAACATTTTAAGGTATGCTAAAATGCTATGCAGATGATTAGAAACAACATGTGTTCTGCCAGTGTTTATAAATTGTTTCTCTTCTGCGGCCTAGTTATGAAGATTTTTGTGTTGGTACTCATAGAATCCATAATGATTTGTTAAGTGCCTGTCATGTGCCAGCGAAAGCATTTGGCACTAGGGAATTTAAAGGAATGCAAAACACAGTTACTTCCTCTAAAATATTAGACATATACACAGGTAGGTATGGCTTAAGGAGAATATAAAATATCTTAAAGTTGTAACAACGTGATATAGAAACTCAAATAACAAAATGTTTACTTCTAACCAGATAGAAAGGTCTTCATAGGAGAGTAATGTATGAGCCAGACATTGAAGCTTGAGTAGAATTTTGAAATTTGAAACTGGTGATATGTACTAGGCCTAGAACTTGTACTGCTGGTACAAAGCAGAAAAAGAGAACACCAAGGCATACCTGTGAGCCCTAGGTCAGCTTCTGGTTGTCAGGAGCTGTTTTTCTTTTAATTGCTGCACAGATAACTCTTTCCCATATCCTCTAAACCATGGGTTAAAAGACGATGGTCCACAGGTCAAATATGGCCTGATGCCTGTTTTGGTAATTAGTGTTTTTGGAATATAGCCACTCTTATCTGTTTACCTGTTGTCTAAGGCTATTTTCATACAAAAAGACAGAGTTGGCCGGGCACGGTGGCTCACACCTGTAATCCCAGTCCTTTGGAGGCCGAGGCAGGTGGATCACAAGGTCAAGAGATGGAGACCAACCTGGCCAACATGGTGAAACCCCGTCTCTACTAAAAATATGAAAATTAGCTGGGCGTGGTGGTGTGTGCCTCTAGTCCCAGATACTCAGGAGGCCGAGGCAGGAGAATTGCTTGAACCCAGGAGGCGGAGGTTGCAGTGAGCTGAGATCTCACCACTGCACTCCAGCACGCCAGTCTCATAACAGAGCAAGACTCCGTCTCCAAAAAAAAAACAAAAAAAACCAAAAGATAGACTTGAGTGGTTGTGAGAAGACTTATGCCCCATGAAACCTAAAGCATTCACTGTCTAGCAATTTACAGAAAAAGTTTGCTGAACCCTGCCTTAAATATAGCAAACGTGAGCGCTTTCAGTTTCTCCTCAGTTTCTTATGTTATCATCTTTCTTCCACCACAGTGATGCAGTTCATAAAGTTATCGAAGGAAGCTTTCTCCCAGTTGCAATTAAGAACTATTGTATACATGTTTATATACATGCAGCTCCTATTTATATCTCTTACTGCTTCATTAGTATGACTCTCTCTCTCCAAATTTGGATAGATGTTATCAGTTTTCATAGAATAGCAACAAATGTTAACCACTTTATACTAAACATTTTCTTTTTAACTGCTTCCTAGATTTCCTGTAGTCCAAGTCTCTTAAACCTACCGACTCAATTATTTTTCTCCAGTAACATATGCATCTTTCAAAACATATCTAATAGCTAACTCCCCAATATTATTTTTAACCCTCTACATGTATGAATTTTTCCAACACTAATAATTTTCAAATTAGTAAAACTGTGAATGTAAGAAGTATAGTAGACACTGGAGAACTGTGGCCTGCACAGACTGGTCAAATGGCCTTTGACTATTTAGAAGTGTGATAAGATTATTCTTTTTGAATAACAACTTTATAGGTATGTAATTCACATACCGTAAAATTCACACATTATAGTATACAATTCAGTGATCTTAATATGTTCAGAGAGTGCACACATTAGCACTAATTCCACAACGTTCTCTTCACCCCAAAAAGAAACCCCATGTCCATTAACAGTCATTCCCCTTCTCCTCATTCATCAGCCTCTGGCAAGTATTAATCTATTCTCTGTCAGTAGGTTTTCCAATTTGGGTCATTTTCTCTAAATATTATGTTTATGTAAGGCATTTTGTGTATGGTTTATTTCATTTAGCATAATATTTTCAAGGTTCATGCACATTGTAATGTGTATTAATGCTTCATTTTTATAGCCAAATTATATTTTTTGTGTAGATATACCACCTTTTGTTGATCCGGTCATCAATTGAGGGACATTTGGGTTGTTTCCACTTTTTGGCTGTAATGAATAATGCTGCTATAAACATTCACGTACAACGTTTTGTGTGGACAGATTTCTTAGTATTGTTGAAATACACCAAAGAGTGGAATTGTTGGGGTCATATGAAAACTCTATGTTTAACTTTTTAAGAAACTGTCATACTATTTTCCAAAGTAACTGTACCATTTTATATTCCCACCAGCAATAAATGAACATTCCAATTTACCCATACCCTCCACCACACTTGTTAATGTACTTCTTTTTTTTTATTATAGCCATCCCAATGGGTACAAAGTGGCATGTCCTTATGGTTTTCATTTAAATGTCCCCAGTAACTAATGATGACAAATATATTTTCATGTACTTATTGTCCATTTGTATATTTTCTTTGGAGAAATATTTATGCATATCTATGATAGGCAGAATAATGACCCCCTAAAATATCTCTATCCTGATCTCTAGAAATTATGAACATGTGATGTTCTATGGCAAAGCAGAATTCAGGTTTCACTTGAAATTAAGACTTTTAATCAACCCACCTTAAAATAGGAAAATTAACCTGGATTATCCAGGTGAACCCTATATACTCTCAGGTTCCTTAAAAGTGGAAATGGAGGACAGAAAATATATCAGTGTCAAAGTGATGGAAGACTTTACTGTCCATTGATCTCTGACTGTGAAGGTGGAAGGGGGTGGGGTGCATAAGTTGAGGAATGGGATGGCTTCTGGAATCTGGAAAAGGCAAGAAAGCAGATTCTCTGCTAGAGCTTCCAGAAATAAACAGTCCTGCTGACACCTTGATTTTCATCCTGTGTTAGGCTTCTGACAAGTGTAAGATAAGAAATTGGAGTTATTTTAGTCAACAAGTGTTTTGGTAATTTTTTATTGCCAAAATAGAAGACTAATAGAATATATTTTACTATTTTTTAATTGGGCTGTCTTTTTGTTATGGAATTGCAAGAGTTCTTTATATATTCTCAATATAAGTCCTTTGACAGATACAGAAATCACAAATATTGTATTCCATCCTGTGAATTGTCTTCCCACTTTCTTGATAGTTATCTTTGAAGGATAAAAGTAATACTTTTGATTAAGTTCAATTTATGTATTTTTTTCTTTTGTCTCTTGTGCATTTAGTATCATATCTAAGTAGTCATATACTGTCTGAGGTCATTAAGTTTTGTTCCCATGTTTTTCTATAAGAATTTTAGCTCAAACTTTTAAATCTATATGTTGGCCGGGCGCGGTGGTTCACACCTGTAATCCCAGCACTTCGGGAGGCCAAGGCAGGCATATCATGAGGTCAGGAGTTCGAGACCAGCCTGACCAACATGGTGAAACCCCATCTCTACTAAAAATACATGGCTGGGCATGGTGGCACGTGCCTGTAATCTCAGCTGCTCAGGAGCCTAAGGCAGGAGAATCACTTGAACCTGGGAGGCAGAGGTTGCAGTGAGCCAAGATCGCACCATTGCACTCCAGCCTGGGTGACAGAGTGAGACTCTTGTCTCAAAAAAAAAAAAAAAAAAAAAAAAAAAATTCTGTTTGTTATTTTTTGTAAATGGCATGATTTAGAGTTTGAAATGTATTCTTTTTCATAGAGATGTCAAGTTATCACAGAATATTGTCACATATATAACAATTGAATGTGAATGTAAGAATTTCTAGACTAAAAAATCTATTTTGCATATCTGTATTTATCCTATGTCAGTACTACAATGTACTTTTTTTTTATTTTGAGACAAGGTACTTCACCATGTTGGCCAGGCTGGTCTCAAGCTGCTGACCTTAAGTGATCCATCCGCCTCAGCCTCCCAAAGTGCTGGGATTACAGGTGTGATCCACTGCACTAGGCCTGTAATTACTGCAGCTTTATGGTACTTTTTGAATTTGGGAAATATGAGCCTTCTACATTTTTTCTTTTTAAAGAACATTTTTGCCTAATGTGAGATGCTTGCAAATACATGTGAACTTTAACATTAGCTTGCTAATTTCTCCAAAGAAGAAGAAAAAAAAGACAGCTGGAATTTTGAAAAGAATTTTGTTGAATTTGTAAATCTATTTAGGGAATATTGCCATTTTAACAATATTAAATCCTGTGGTCCAGAAGATTGTATGTCTTTACACTTATTTATGTCTTCTTTAATGCCTTTTAATAACGTTTGTAGTGTTCAATGTACATCTTGCAATTATTTAAAAAATTTATTTCTAAATATTTTATTATTATTTGATGCTATGTAAATGAAATAGAGTTCTTAGTTGTATTTCTGGATTATTCATTGCTAGTGTATATAAATGCAGTTGTTTTCTGCATATTGACCTTGTATTCTGCAAATTTGCTGAACTCATTTATTAGTTCTGGTAGTTTTTTGGTGGATTCTTTGGGATACAAGATCATGTCACCTGTGAATGGAGGTCATTTTACATCTTTCTTTCTAATCTGGATTCATTTTGTTTGCTTATTTTCTTACCTACTTGTCCTAGCTAGGACCTCTAGTACAATATTAAATAGCAATGGCAAAAGGGGTATCTTGTCTTGTTCCTCATCTAAGGGGAAAGCATTTAGTCTCTTATCAAGTTCGATGTTAGCTGTAAGGTTTTCATTGACTGCCTTTATAAACTTGAGGGAGTTCCCTTCTATTCCTAGTTTGTTGCATGTTTCTATTAAGGAAGTGTATTTTATCAACTACTATTTCTGGGTCTATTAAAATGATAATGTGGTTTTGTCCTTTATTCTATTAAGACTGTGCATTACATTGACATATAGATGTTAAACTTGAAATCATACTTGTACATAGTATATAATCTTTTCTGCATTTTGCTGGTTTCAGTTTGATAGTATTTATTTGAGGATTTTTGCATATATATTCATAAGGGACATATGAATGCAGATTTTTAACAAATGTTTTTGATTTTGGCATCAGAATAAAACTGGTGCCACAGAATGAACTGAGAAGTATACTCTTCTTTTAAATTTTTTGTAAATGCTTGTGAAGGATTGGCACTAATTCTTCTTTAAATGGTTGGTGGAATTTACCACCAAAGCCATTTGGTCCTGGGATTTTCTTTGTCAGAATTTTTTTGGCTATTAATTCAATCCCTTTATTTGTTGTGGGGCTATTCATACTATCAGTTTTTTCTTGGGTCAGTTTCAGTAGTTTATGTCTTTCTCTTTATAAGAATTTGCCCATGTCGTTTAGGTTATCTGATTAGTTGGTATTCCGTTGTTGATTATATAACCTTATACCCCTTTTTACTGATGTAAAGTTGGTAGTGATGTCCTCTCTTTTATTCCTGATTTTAGCAAAGTTAGTCATCTCTTTTTTTGCTTATTAAGTCTAGTTCAATTATTTTCAGTGTTGTTAATCATTTCAAAGGCATAGTTTCAGGACTGTTGATTTTTTTCCTAACATTTTCTATTCTCTTTATTATTTATTACTGCTGTTGTGTTTATTATTCCTTTCCTTCTACTCCCTTTGAATTTACTTTGTTCTTTTTGTTTTAATTTCCTAAGGTGGATGTTTAGAATATTGATTAAAGGCCTTTTTAAAAAATACATTTGTTTATAACCATAAATTTCTGTCTCGTCACTGCTTTTTCTGCATTTCATATGTTCTGGTATGTTGTGTTTTAGTTTTTCTTCATCTCAAAATAATGTTGAAATCCCCTGTGGTTTTGTTCTTTGATCTATTGGTTATTACGTGTATTGCTTAATTTCCAAAATGTGTGAATTTTTCACATTTTCTTCTCTTATTGATTTTAATTTCATTGCATTTTGGTTGGAAAACATCCTGCACAGATTTCAATCATTTTAAATTATTGAGGCTTATTTCATAGACTAACATAGTCTATATTTAAAATGTTTCATTTAAAGTGCAAATGTGTACGTTGGAAAAATGTGCATTCTACTGTAGTTGGGTAAAATATTCTACAGGTATATTTTGGGTCTAATTGGTTTATGATGTTTTTCGGTTCTCTGTTCTTTGTTGATCATATGCTTTGTTTTTCCAATCTTTATTGGAAGTGGCATATCAAAATCTCCCACTATTATAGTTGAATTGCCTATTTCTCCCTTCACTTTTGTCAGTTTTTTCATGTTATTAGGTGCATATATGGTTATAATACGCATTCTTGATGTCTTGACCCTTTTATCATTATAAAATGCTCTTTTTTCAATGTACAACTTTTTCTATCAATATCTATTTTGTCTTATATTAGTATAGGCACCCTGCTCTCTTTGGATATTGTTTGCATATGACATATCATTTTGCCATCCTTTCACTGTCAACCTGTTTGTATCTTTGTATACAATGTGTACCTTTTGTGGGAATTATATAGATTATGTGTTTTTGCCTACTCCACCAATCTCTGCTTTTTGACTGCACAATCTAATCCATTTATGTGTATTCATTTATCTATTGATGAACACTTGGTTTGATTGCATATTTTGGCTATAGAATGATGCTGCAATTAACATGAGAGTGAAGATATCTCTTCAACAGGCTGATTTCATTCCCTTTTCTATAAATACAATGTGGGGTGTGTGTGTGTGTGTGTGTGTGTGTGTGTGTATGAATACTATACAGCCTTAAAAAGTAAGGAAATCTTGTCATTTGCAAAACATGGATGAACTTGGAGGATGTTATGCTAAGTGAAATAAGACATACTCAGAAAGACAAATACTGCATGGCTGCACTTATATATGGAATCAGAGTTGAACTCATAGAAGCAGAGAGTAGAATTCTGGTTGCCAGGGGCAGTGGATGGCAAATAAGGAGATGTCAATCACAGAATACAAAATTTCAGTTAGACAGAATGAATAAGTTCTGGGAGTCTATTGTACAGAATGGTGACTATGGTTAATATACATATTTTCTTTTCTTTTT
Organism: Colobus angolensis palliatus; assembly: GCF_000951035.1. Classification (NCBI taxonomy): domain Eukaryota; kingdom Metazoa; phylum Chordata; class Mammalia; order Primates; family Cercopithecidae; genus Colobus; species Colobus angolensis. Next base: position 1,748,363 of record NW_012118688.1, read on the forward strand.
TTTTTTTTTGAGACGGAGTCTCGCTCTGTCACCCAGGCTGGAGTGCTGTGGCCGGATCTCAGCTCACTGCAAGCTCCACCTCCCGGGTTCACGCCATTCTCCTGCCTCAGCCTCCTGGGTAGCTGGGACTACAGGCGCCGCCACCTCGCCTGGCTAGTTTTTTTTTTTTTTTTTGTAGTTTTTAGTAGAGACGGGATTTCACGGTGTTAGCCAGGAAGGGTATACATATTTTCAACACAAAACAGTAAGAGTATATTATTTAGCTTTATTTAATTGTTTCAAAATTACACCAAAATTACATATTAAATACTATATATTTACTATATATTTGTCTACAAACAATTTTTATTTATTAATTATACCTTAATACAGCTGAGGGAAAGAAATGTGAAGAAAATCCGTTTACTTTTTTCAAAAATTTTAATTTGTATTTCAAATTCTGTGGTACATGTGCAGGATGTGCAGGTTTATTACATAGGTAAATATGTGCCAATACATTTATATGTAATGTAACTACTAGCAATGCAGGATTTGCATTTGCTATTTTTCTATTTGTTTTGTATAATTACATATCCCCCTAATTTTCTATGATTTCATTACTGCTTTATTTTGTACTAAATAGATATTTTGTAATATACCATTTTAATTTCATCATTATTTATTTTATGAAACTTTAAAAACATTTAATTTTCTTAGTGGCTGCCCTTTGGGTTACATTTAACATCTTTTACATAAAACAGTCTCATTCACATTAATGCCAACTTAGTTTGTATAGTATACAAAAACTTTGCTCAAATAAAATTATGGTTCTTGTCTCCTCTTTGTGCTGTACTTGTCATACAAATTATATGTGCTTATTCTTTAAAAACTCATCCATACTCTAATACTTATTTCTGTATGCATTGCTTTTTAAATCAGATAGGAGCAGGAAGGCATTGCAAACAAAAGTACATTTATACTTTTATATTTATCTATGTAGGTAGTTACATTTGCCTGTGCTCTTAATTTCCTTGTCTGAATTTGAGTTACTATCCAGTGTCCTTTTACTTCATTGTGAAGAATTCCCTTTATATTTTTGTGATGCAAATCTACTAATGATACATTCTCTTCATTTATATTTATCTGGAAATGTCTTAATTTATACTTCAGTTTTGAATGATAGTTTTGCTAGTTATAGAATTTTGCATGTACAGTCTTTTTCCTTCAATATTTGAACACGCCTCCCCACTGCCTTTTTGTCTTCAATGTTTCCAATGAGAAGTTAGCTGTTCATCTCTAAAGAATCCTTCTCATGTGATGATTACCTTTCTTCTTGCAGTTTTTCAAGATTCTCTGTCATTGGTTTCTGATAGTTTGACTTCGTTGTGTTTAGGTGTGGATCTATTTGATTTACCCTGCTTGGGTTTTGTTGAGTTTCTTTCATATGTAGATTGTCTTTAATCAAGTTTTTGAACTTTTCATCTATTATTTCTTCAAATATTTTTTTCTGACCTTTTCTTTCTCTCTCCTCCTTTTTAGACTCCCATCATACATATGTGACTATGCTTGATGGTGTCCCCAAAGTCTCTGAGACTCTGTTCTTTCTTCTTCATCCTTATGTGTCTCTCTTCAGTGTGAATAATTTCAAATGTCTTGTCTTCAATTTCATTGGTTAGTTTTTCTGCTAGTTCAAATCTGCTATTGAGTCCCTTAAGTAAATTTAAAATTTTAGTTACATTACTCTTCAATTCCAGAACATTTATTTATTTGTTCTGTTTTATAATTTCCACACTTTATTGAAATCGTGTATTTTGTGAGACATTGTTCACATACTTCCTTTAATTCTTTTGACTTGTTTCCCTTCAGTTCTTTGAAAATATTTACAATAGTTAACTTATCATGTTTATCTAATAAGTTCACCATTTGGATTTCCATAGGGACATTATCTATGAACTATAGCTTTCCTAGGTATTGGCCATACTTTCCTGATTATTTGAGTGTCTCATATTTTTTTTCATGTTGAAAACTGGACATTTTAAATAATATAATTTGGCAACTATGGAAATCAGCATCGCAGTATTTATTGTTGCTTTTTTGTTGTTTTGTTTATTTAGTGATTCTCTAGACTAATTCTGTGAAAGCTTTTTCTTTATTGTGTGCAGTCAATAAAGTCTCTACTCAGTTAATTTAGTGTTCAGCTAATGATTGGATAAAGGTTCCCTTGAATTCCTTGAGTCAATAAGTCTCACAGCCTATATCAAGAGCCTCTGTATAAGTGAGTATGTTGGGGCATGTCTTCAATATTCTGTCAACTAGTTTACAACTCTTTCTAGTGTTTAATTCCTCCTTGTAAAGAGCCTCAAATTCAGCCATAGATGAGACATGAGAACTTTCTTAAATCTTTTCTGGGAATATACACAGTCCTGCAGATGTGTGTCGCAATCTAGGTTCCCAGGAAAATTTCAGAGCTTTTCAAATACCATCTGAATATCTTGTTCTCAAGTGATTTTTAAATTTTTCTATTTGTGCATTTATTTATGAATGGCCTTCTTTTAGCCTTAAATGGTAATGCCACCTCAAGTTACTGAGATGTTAAAAAAATTGCTGCATATATGCATACACAGAGTAATACATACCTATATATTTGACAGAACCCTGGAGAGAGAATTGTGCACACAGAGTGAACTCTAAATTGTGAGAGACAAAACAAATATGTACATCTCTCTGGTAGTGAGGTGTTTGGAGTGTTCCAAACTCATTATTTTCCCTCTTTTGGCTACTAGGCTAATGGTTTTCATAGCTACCACAGTTGCAAGGCTGTTGTTTTTCAAGGAGACCACAAAGCTGAATCTTAAACAATGGGATTACATCAAGTAAAAATGGTACAGTCTTCTATTCCTTCAGAGATTCAACCTTTTTTCTTTAAGTAAATACTCCTTGGATTTTTGTAAGCCTTTAGGTAATCCTCAAATATCTGAAAGGACTACATTTTGACAATTTTTATTGCCAGTATTCTCTTTCTTCTTCTGGAGAAGTAGGTTTTTGGAAGTCCTTAATCTACCATTCTGAATTTGCTTTGGTACTATGTTTACTTTTTCTTAAATAATTTTCCAGTAATGAATATTTCAAAAGTTTGTCAATGCGGTATATTTCTGAAGTACTTTCATATTACCATTATGAACTAGCTTTCCTTGAAATTTTATTAACTGTTTTTTTTCAGATTTGCTTTTAACGTTTTTCCTACCAATTTATTATTGGTTACTTTTCATCTTTTTTTTTTTAGGATGTGATGTGTTCATTTGTTCCACATCAACTTGGAGTCTTCAAAGTGAAGCAGAAGATAGAGATTATTGGTTTAGTGGCAGAAGAAGATTTGCAGTCTTTATCGATAAAACCTTTCCATCACGTATATTTAAATTTCAACAGCATCTGCAAAGCTTCGACCAAGAAAAGTGTGATGAAATTTGATGCTGGTATGCTGTTGTGTAATGCCCATCTGGCTTTGTTGTTATTGTTGTTAATTTAAGATTATTTTAATATACTAATTGCTTAATTACACACGCACATATATGTGAAGGAAGTACTGTTAGCATTTCCCAATGACCGAACTGCAACTATCAGGTCTAAAGACATATATATAACATATATATTACATATGTATTATATATAATTATATTACATGTATTATATATGTAATGTATACATGTTACATATGTAATATATTACACATATATTATACATATATTACATATAGTATACATATATAACATACATATTTTATATATTATATATGTATTACGTACATTATATATTGTATATTATGTATGTAACACATATATGTTATATATTAGATGTATATTATATATGCAATACATATATAATATATTATATGTAATATATTATATATAATATGTTATGTGTAATATATTATATGTTACATATATAACATAGTATATGTAATATATGTAATATATAATACTTATATAATATATAACATGTAATACATATATAATATAACATATATGTAATATATATATGAAATATGATCTGACCCAGGAGTTCTCATCTTTTAACGTGCATCAAAATCACCTAAAAGGCCTGTTAAAACACATATCAATGCCTTACATCCCAGCAATGATTATTAAGCTTGTCTTGTTATGGCCCAAAGACTCACACGTTTACAATGTTCCCAGTAGATGCTGACACTGCCATTACTGCCATTCTGAGGACTGTGCTTTGAATAGCACTGGTTTATTGATGTATACAGTTTATTTAATATTTTCATGGTTTTTATATTTTATTCTTCTTAGTTTTGTTGTTGAGGCAGTTTATAATATCAACTGTTTTTGACTATTCCATGGATTTACTTGTTGCTACTGTTTTATCTAATTCCTCATTATCTTTTATATGTTGAACCATATGAAGTTGCTGATATTCACCTGTTTTGGACCAACAAAAAATTGAGTTTCATATTGGTCAACCTAAGTCCTTCAAGTTATCATATTTTATATTTTTATATATGCATTTTTATTATTCATTTTATTATTTTGCTAAATTGTATTGTGTAGGTCTTTTTTTAATTAATGTTTTGTATTTTCCAAATATGTTTAGGAGTTGAGCATTTAAGTTAGAATCAATTATCTAGTGTATTAATTAATTCATGGTTATTGTTTTTAAAGTTGAAATTAAAAATACCATCTATAAACTTATATTCAATTCTATAAAAGGTATGTTGCCTTTGATCCGTAATCCCACGGGAAATTTTGTGGTCAAAGACTTGGAAAAACGCAAGAGTTATGCACCTGTTGCAATGCTTCCATCAGCCACGACACGCACTCACAATCATCGCTCATGTGAAGAGCCGGTGAAGGATGTGCTGTTAGCCTTTCCCAATGACCGAGCTGCAGCTATCAGGTCTAAAGACCACGATAAACATTTCAGGTAACATGAAATATTAAAACCCTGAAATTTGGAAAAGCATAATGGACAACATGACATGTAGAGTCATCATCATCAGATCCTGCTGTTTAACACTAATGATAGCAATAATAATGATAAAACTGTAATTATATTTTCCTTTTTTTTTTTTTTTTTTTTTACATGGAGTGAGATGGTTGTTGAATGCCACTGTGTTTGTTTTAGGTTAGAACCTCTTTTCACCTCAATATGTACTTGCCAGGAAGTGAATGGTATATAAAATGTTCTTAACATATGCTATTGACAAGTATAGAAGAATAATATAAATAATCATCTTTGGAAATGTAACAGGTCCTTAGAGTAGTAATGTTTATTAAGTATGGTTGAAAGCTTGAGTTTATTTAAGCTAAAAAATGAAATAAAATTGTGTAAAACAATCATGGTTATCATCATCATCATCATCTTTGTTTGACCCCTTCCAAGGCACATTTTTTTTTTTTTTTCCTGCCTGCTTGTATACTACTAGTAAAGTATCTAAACTTTATAATGGCTCTGGGCTTTCTGCACCTGTCTTTTTAGCTTTGGTTAGTCATTAAGCTCACTTAATTCTGCAGACATTTGCTTGCAATATCATTTGATTTTTAGGACATAATTGTTTTATTGTCTACAATCGGAAAAGTCCAGATTTTTCTGTAGTTTATCTTATTATTTTAAAAATTCCATCCAAATTAGCCTTTTTAAAAATTATTACTTGACAAATACCATAAAACACAGAAACATAAAAACCACTCAGACTGCATTTTAAATAATTGTGTATTATAGAAAAGAAAATTCTGTTTTTTCCTCTGGCTCATTCTGTTCACTCCCACCCTGCAGAGGTGGCTTCTAGCAATAATTTTTAATGTATTTTTTTCAACTCTTTCTTAAGGTTATACACATCTATACAGAGATATATCTATGTATCTATATAGGTATATATGCATATATCTATATATGTATCTATATAGAGATATAATGTGTTAATTTAATGTTAACATTTTGTTTCTGTCTTTCTGTATTAATCAGATGATCTAAAAATAGCAGAATTTTAAAAATAAGGCTAAGTATTTACTATTTATCCCCTGACCATAATTATTTTTCTCAATGAACACTTTTTCATATTAATAGTTAAGGCAGTATTTAGTCCTTATGTTTTCTGGCTAGCAATTAGTAACTTTAAGTAATGAAATAAATTTTATAGTGTATTTGCTTGTTGATAATTGTAATTTCGATTTCATTTTAATGCATTTTACCTTTTCAATTTTTGAGAAGAAAATAAGGTGGGGATTTTTGTCTAGTTTTTATTTACTGCAGTATGCCTTGTGCTTAGAACAGCGTGAGGCATAGAGTAGACACTTGGTAAATATTTTTGAATAAATAAATGAGGAAAAATATTTTATTTCCATAGTAATTTTTGTCCCCTGTACTTTGCATATTTTAAAAAAACTTATCCTCGTTAAGCTGCAGAGGTATTTCTAGATGTTTCTCTAAGGAGCTGATAAGAATTTAGATATGTTAATAGTCAGCTCTTTCTCATTTAAGGCATTTACACCACTGCTTCTTTCCTTATCCCTTTCTGCTTGTTAGAGGTCTCAGGACTTCAAAAATATGTAGGAATTATTTCTAGGTTCTAAAGGTGGTTTAGTGTCTCAGAGCTTGAAGGAAAATTTAAATATCAAAAATTGTCTTTGAACAACAAAGCATTTGTTTGCTGTCTTGTTTTTTCACTCTCTCAAAGAATTTAACACAGTTAAAGTTGTACTACTGTAAACATTGAGGAATTGTTGAAGACAAGAAGAAAAATTAATTTTCATTTGACTTTGTGACTAATATCTTCATACTTATGTTTTAATTACTGAGGGTGAATATCCTAATGATTAAGAACATTTGCTGAAGATTGAGGTAGACCAAAGCCAGAAGGTGTGAATACTTGGACATTTTGTTTTTTATTGAAAATATATGGTGGGTAAAAAGGAAGAGCATAAACCCAGTTGAGTGAATCTTAGATATAAAGTAATTCACAGTTCTTTTATGAATTGTTTCCTCTATATAGGTTTATTGTTGATGGTTATTTCATAAGCTGTGAAGTTTAAAGGAGGTAGCATGTTTAGCAAAAAGATTCATTATTCTACATTTTTTTCTGATTTTGATTATAATGATCTAAAAACAGTTAACTTTTAGGAAACACTAGTGAGATTCAGATCTAGTTTCTTGGAGTCTTATCTGTAATCTAGCACTGTCCAAATTGCCTATCTGACTAATTCTTCAAAGATGGGTTTAGAATAGGCACCATTGTATCCCAGTGACCTGACAATGGATTGTTTTTTGATTAGATTAAGAAAAAATAGGCTTCGCTCTAGTTCTACATGCAATCATGTCTTGATATAGAATAGCATATGAGGGGAAGGACTAGAATCTGTCCTATTTGCCATTCCACACCCAACACCTCATGTGGAAATTGGCTAGGAGACTCTCAATAAATACTGATTGAACAAATGCATATATAAAAATATTAACATGACTTGCTTATATTGCAGGCCAGTTTTCACAAAAGTTCCAAGATTTGACTATGTGAATCCTGATTATGCATATACTACACTTGAAAAACAGCAAAAGAAATTACATGAAAACTATTATGCAATGTATCTTAAATATTTAAGAAGTGCGCGCTTGCAGAAGAAACAAGCAGAGAGGTAATGTTCAGTTCCTCAAAAAATATGCAACAGATCATGGTGTCTACAGAGTCAGAATTTTTTTTTTTTACTCTTTGGTTTCTTTTTTATTTTAGATGTTGTAAACTACATTTTGATACATGATAAAAGCAAAACACTGAGCTGCTTTAACTACAATTCTTTCTTTTTTTTTTTTTTTTTGAGGCGGAGTCTCGCTCTGTCGCCCAGACTGGAGTGCAGTGGCCAGATCTCAGCTCACTGCAAGCTCCGCCTCCTGGGTTTACGCCATTCTCCTGCCTCAGCCTCCCGAGTAGCTGGGACTACAGGCGCCGCCACCTCGCCCGGCTAGTTTTTGTATTTTTTAGTAGAGACAGGGTTTCACCGTGATAGTCAGGATGGTCTCGATCTCCTGACCTCGTGATCCGCCCGTCTCGGCCTCCCAAAGTGCTGGGATTACAGGCTTGAGCCACCGCGCCCGGCCAATTATTTCTTTTGTTACCTTTTGACTTGGAAGTGTCTTAGATGGGTTTCCCCAGAAGCAGATCTTGAGACAGGGATTCCAGTGCCTATGATTTATGGAGTATGTGCTCTCAGGAGAAACCTGTACAGAATGAGGGAAGCAGAATAGGGAGAGCGTGAGAGCTGAGGAAAGATGTGTTTCAAATAAAGTTGACACTCAGGGTCTCTTGAGACTAAATTTTACCACGTAGTTGTTGCTGGCTTGAGCCAAAGGGGCTTGCCTTTTGTGTTCCATATCAGTCATTGACTGTCCCTGGGTGTGGCAAGCATGAGCATAATTTCCTGGATGAGGTGTTTGAGAAGGGAGTCTCCTCAGCAGAGGACAATGTTATGTGGATTAGTGCACCAGTCTGGTTAAGTGGATATGAGTGAGGCAGCAGCAGCATCCACTGTGGGAAATGCTTGAATTTACAGATGCATTTTCTGAATGACTTGACCTCAATTACTGATTATTATTATTATTAATTTTATAGGGAGCACATGTATTCATATGATGATACAGACATAGGCTTAGAGCCAGGATCAGGTCTAAAGTCACCCTCACTCTCAGAAGCGGAAATAAAAGAGGAGCTGTCTTCAGCAGCGAATTCAATCAGAGCTAATAAATTGTTAACCACTAGGAGTATAGCATCTCAGGAGGAAGAGTCCCTGAGAAGAAAGGCATGTGTAATATTTTACGTTTGGTTATTCCATGAGATTTCTTAAAATAGCTTTTGCTAATAATGAATAATTCTGGAAAAATATGATTTTTTACAGGTTCACAAGGGACTTAAATCAGAACCATCCACACCACAGGAAAAACGTGATTGCAGCTTAATTTTGACACCAAAGCAAATTCATCAAGTAATTGTTGGTGAGAATACACAAAAACCTACTATAGCCTTTAGTTTTTTATAAAAAAAGATTTCTTAAAGTATTATTTATATTTCATAAAATTTAAAGTATGCAAGTGTCACCTTTGGAAATATAAGAAGTCCTCAGAGTAGTCATATTCATTAAGTATGACTGAGAGAATGAGAATAAACTTTAGTAAATTTAAAGTTATATAACCACCTTCGCAATTTAATTTTAGAATGCTGCCATCACTATCATGCCCGTATGCGGTTACTCTCTATTTCTTTCTTTCTTTCTTTTTTATTTTTGAGACAGAGTCTCACTCTGTTGCTCAGGCTAGAGTACAGTGGCATGATCTCGGTTCACTACAACCTCCACCTCCCGGGTTCAAGCGATTCTCCTGACTCAGTCTCTCGAGTAGCTAGGATTACACGTGCAGCACCACTACATCCAGCTAATTTTTTGTATTTTTAGTTGGGATGTGGTTTCACCATGTTGGCCAGGCTGGTCTCGAACTCCTGACCTAAAGTGACCCACCAGCCTTGGCCTCCCAAAATGCTGGGTTTACAGGTGTGAGCTACCGTGCCCCGCCCAGTTACTATTTCTACCCCTTGCCTCAGACAACCATTAATCAACTTTCTATCTCTATACAGTTGCCTATTCTGAAAATAAATGGAATTATGCAATATCTAGTCTTTCATATATTGCTTGTTACACTTAGCATAATGTTTTTGAGGTTCACCCATGTGGTAGTATGAATATTTTTGTCCTTTTTCTATTGAAACAGCACCCTGTTTTATGAGTATGCCACATTTTGTTTATCAGTTCCCCAGTTGATGGACATTGAGTTGTTTTCAATTTGCGGCTATGATCAATAATGCTGCTATGAACATTCACGTAAAATTATCTGATTTCTAGGAGTGGAATTTCTGGGTTGTACAATAAATTTATATCAAACTTAAAAAAAAACCCTCTAAAATGTTTTCCAAAGTGATTGCACAAAGTTGTAATCCTATCAGCAATGTATAAGGGTCACAATTTCTTTAACATTCTCACCAGCACTATTATTTTCTGTCTTTTTGATTATAGACCTACTAGTGAGTATGAAATGTTTTCTCATTGTGGATTTGATATTCATTTCCCTAAATGAATAAGATGTTGAATATATTTTCATGTACTTACTTAGACAAATGTCTATGTATGTCGTATATAGTCTTTGGAGAAATGTCTTTTAAATTCTTTGCCCATTTATTTATTTATTTATTTATTGAAACGGAGTCTTGCTCTGTCGCCCAGGCTGGAGTGCAGTGGTGTGATCTCAGCTCACTGCAAGCTCTGCCTCCTGGGTTGATGCCATTCTCCTGCCTCAACCTCCCGAGTAGCTGGGACTACAGGCGCCCGCCACCACACCTGGCTAATTTTTTGTAGTTTTAGTAGAGACGGGGTTTCACTGTGTTAGCCAGGATGGTCTCGATCTCCTGACCTTGTGATCCGCCTGCTTTGGTCTCCCAAAGTGCTGGGATTACAGGCATGAGCTACCGCTCCCGGCCTCTTTGCTCAATTTTTTATTCAAATATTTGCTTTCTTATTATAGAAAATGTTCTGTGTATGTGTTTATCTGTAGCAGAATATAGATATGCCTGCAACTTGGATTCTTAGCTTAGTTCCCTCTGGAATTGTGTTTGTATGCTTCAGGAACACCGTGTGTGCCATAGAGTAGGAAGGCTCTGTAATGAGACCAAACTGGGTTTGGTTCTGCAGCCTACTAGTGCAGTGACATTAGGGTTTACCTCTACAGGTCTCAGTTTCTTCATTTGTGAAATGGGAAGTGATAATATTGCCTACCCTATAGTGTAATTATGTGAACCGAGTACCTTACACATAATACGTGTTTCGAAAGTTTTAGTGAAAACACTTCATCCGTAAGATGAGTATGCTGCATTAGAAAATGCTTAAAGTCTAATTGTAATTCCTTTATCCATTTAGTCATTTTATAAGTGTTAATTGAATGACCACCATATACTAGACACAGTTTTGGGTTCTGGAGATACAGCAATGAAGAAAACAGACTGAGCCCCTGCTCTCATAGAGATTACATTTGGGTGGGGTGGGAGGAAGATAATAAACCTATCGTTATATAATACATCATTGATATACAAGGTGTGAAGAAACATAAAGCAGGTTAAGTAGATCGAGAATAATAGAATGTTTTCATGGAGTCTCTTTTACCAGGTGGTTAACATCTCTGAGAAATATATTTGAACAGAGACAGATGCCTGTGTGAGGTAAAGACATGAGGCATCTGGGCTGACTGTGAGTTAGGAGAACAAGTGAAAACTCCTTTTTAACCTTGCAGAAGTGCTATACAGTATACCCTTCTAGGTCCGTTTTCACCAACTGATTGAAGGACAATTATGATTAAAGAAGTAGTGGCTATAATGGTCTGAAGTGGGAGTTCTCATTTCATTCTAAGCACAGTTAAGGTGGCCATGAGGAAGATGTGGACAAAGGATGATTGATTGATGTGCATGGGCTGATTCTCTCTCTAGGGGGAAGTCAGCATATAAAACATGGAGAATAGTGGGAGAGAAGGAATGTAAAGGGCCACAAAATGTTTGGAGTGGTGAATGTTCACTCTTTATCGTGGTGATTGTTTCACAGGTGTATGCATATATGAACACTAATGAAATTCTATACTCTAAGTATGTTCAGTTTACTATATGCCAGTTTTAACTAAAGTAAGCTGTTAAAGGCAGGGCAAAACTTAAAATTATTAAAATTGCTTTGATATAAAATCCTGGGCATTTTAAGGGGAAAACTTAAGCAATGGGTCATGGGAAATTTACCAGTTTCTGTAAATTATAGATAAGTAAACAAAATACTTGCACTAGTGGGAATAGAGGAGGTGTTGAAGTGTTGCAAATTGAGGTGCTAAGATAAGTTATAGTGAATGGTTCTTATTTAGTCATATAATTTTCCATATAATTAGAATATATTTATATTGAATTATAGCCAATAATGTCCAAACATTTAATTATGGTCATCTGGAAAAAAATGCTTATTTAGTAATTTCTGATATTATTGTATTTTTTAAAATTTATTTTTTATACAAATTGATTGATCAAAATATATTTTGAAAGCTTAAAAAGTAAGGGAACTCATTTGCCATCTTTAAACTTAACAAAATACTTTTCATTTTTTTCAGGGCCTTCTGTCCTTAACTTCGGTAATATTTGTGTGAACTCTCCAAATACTCGTCTACTTCATGTTGTTAATATGCTACCTATGCATGTTTTGCTCCAGTTAGATACTGCTTTAGAAGAACTTCGGAAGACCAACCAATTTTCATATGTGATTCCACCTACATCCAGTACTTATATTTCGATGGTATTTGAATCTCCCACTGTTGGAAAATTTTGGAAGTAGGAGTTATTTTTGAATTTCTGTTTGTTAGAATCAAAGTGTACTTTTGTAGAATATGTATTTATTTGCCTGAATAATTGTATTGTATATATTTGTTCTCCAAACATAGAAGCTATATGTGCATCCATTTTTAGATATATAGATTGATAGTTTAGTAGCAATCTAATTATCTCTCATAAAGTATTACATGCTAAGAATTGTGGATGTTAATCAATGCTATGTGCATTTTACATGTAGCTGAATTCTGTAATCACAGAGAGCTATTATCAGTTAAATTTGGATGCTTTTGCTGCATTACAGGTCTTTCACCTTTACAGTGAACAACGTACCCAGTGGACACATCCTAGTGATGGCAGTTGTCCAGCTAGTAACACTTGAGCTATCTTCTAATGAGCTAGTATTAAGACCACGAGGCTTCTTCATGAAAACATGTTTTCGGGGGACAGTTAGATTGTATAATCATCAGAATCGTCGTGCTCAGTTTCAATGGCAACCCGTAAACACAGGAAGAGGGATAGCATTTTCTATTTGTCCAGCTAAAGGTAACGGTTTATTGTTTGTTTGATTCAGACATTTGTTTTTTCATGTATTCATGTATTCTGGTAGTATTTATCGAGTGTGTACTGTGTACTGGTACCAAGAGTACAGAAGTAAATCAGATACTGTCATCAGGGGTATTTATTTTTACAGACATAATATGATTTGGAAATATGGAACCCTTATTAGGGTTCTCTAGAGAAACAGACCAACAGGGAGAGAGAGAGACAGAGAGAGAGAGATAAAGAGAAAGACATTTTAAGGAACTGGTTCTGGCTCACAGGCTGTGTGGTTGTGTGGGCTGGCAAGTTTGAAATTTGCAGGGCAGGGTGGTAGACTGGAGATACAGGGAAGAGTTCATGGTGGAGTCTTGAGTCCAAAGGAATTCTGGAGGCAGAATTTATTATTCTTCCTGGGACATCAGTCTTTTCTGTTAAGGCTTTCAAATAACTGGATGAGACCCACCCACATTATGAAAGGTAATCTGCATGTTAATTACCTGATTGTGATAATTATTATATTACGTATGCATATCAAATTATTATGTTGTACACCTTGAACGTATATAGTCTTTGTCAATTAACTGTTTCAAAAAGCCTACTGATTTAAGTGTTAATTACATAAAAAAAAAACACTTTCACAACAACATCTGGACTGGAGTTTAACCAAATAACTGAGCCCTACAGCCTGGAGCAGTTGACAAATAAAATTGATCATCACAGATACCTAGGGACAAAATAAATTTTGTTTCGTTTTAGTTAGATCATGATGATAATCTATGATTCAGAATGACATATTTTTCTAGAGTATGAATTCTTTTAGAAAGATCTAGAAATTACAGTCAATATTTAATACAACTCATAAAATCCAATTAATAAAATTAAGAACTTAAAACTAAATAAGATGATTTTTAATTAATAGAAGACAATCTCAGATATACCACTTTGGACGTGCCCTGTGTTTGTGAACCATCCTCTTCACCTTGCTTCCGCCATTCCCTGGAGTCTATAATTCCACATGGTACACCCGCTATAACATGAACACTCGTAACTGCTAAACTGTGACTTATTTAGTAGCCTGTCAGATTTGGCAAACATCCTTGTGATGTACTGTGAGGACCTCATGATGGCACAAGCTATCATTTAGGAAATAAGATCGCAATTTAGAAGTTGAATGATCAATACGGTATCTTTGTTTTATGTACATGTCATGCCTTTCCAGCTAGATGAAAGGGCTGGATCTTTGTATCTATAGTGACTCATTTGGTGCTTTATAACAGCCGAAGTCCAATTTTGCATGAATAGAAAGTAAAATGGACTTTGGATAATCTTATCTGCTCACTAGCTATTTTAACTTAAGCAAAGTACTCTATGAATACAAGTTTCCTCATCTGTAAAATGGAGAGATGAATACATCTCAAAGATTAAATGTTTGGGAAACTTCTCTAATGCCTGGCAAAGAGTAGGGGCCAAATAAATGGATAGCCATTGTATTATGAAAATTTTCTAAATCTGTTTGGAATTTTTTTCCTGAAATGATCCTCAGAATAATAACCTATTCTGTACCTTTCCATCCATCCTCATTAGTAAACCCTTACTCCCTGCTTCCTTCCCTCTTTCCTCCCTCCTTTCTTCCCTTTTTATTTCCCTTCCCCTTCCCCTCGCTCCCTCTTTAAGTCTAATTTAGCAATAGTAATTATTTAGAGTCTAAATAGAAATAGACTGTACTTCATATTTCAGATGAGTCCTAGTGTGTAGAAATCTTGCCTTAAACATATTTTCTTGTGAGTATCAGTCATTTCCAAATCAGTATTTTACATAACTCTGAAAGTGCTTGTAACAGGGAATGTTATAAAAACAATCTTAAATATTAAATTCACTTAATTTTAGTGTGGATGTATAGATAGAGATTTTGACAAATTTAACAAGTGGAAGAGTAGGACAGTCCCTTCATTAGGTCTGGAGATCACTGACACAGCTATTTGATATTCTTATTAATGTGGATTAATTTAAAACGATTCTAGATCATAATTTATTAAGTATCTGAGGTATACTTTCATCAGTATTTCACAGATTCACTTGACTGAGCTCTTTATAAATTATAATACTGAAAATACTGGATCCTGCCTCAATCTATTGAAATACTGAGAGAGTAATTAGAGAAGAAAGAACATATTTCTGTACATTTAAGATATTCTACATAAACCTTCTTCAGTTTGTTTGAACAGTTATCAAACAGTGGTTGTTGTATTATCAGCATTCCAGCTACAGGTGCTGACAAACCATCTGATATTGTGCTAAGAGTGTTTAAAAAGCACACTACCCTATACTTCTCCTTGTATTAATATTTCTCTATTCTAACTAGGGAGGAATGGGCTGAACTTGCCTTATGGCTGCCATGGAAATGTAATGATGATACTTAATTTTTGTAAAAGAGAAGTGGAATTATGATATTATAAACTGGAGCACCAGTTATGCTTCTTATGATCTTTAGAACTCTTATTTTTACAGGAGAGATTTTTACATTTACTTTGATTTTCTTTGGTTGCTCATGACACCTCTTATAATTTTTAACCAAACAATTACCAAGATACAAACACACAAATATATTTAATTTCAAATAAAATTTTTGTATAACTAATGCCATTAGTACTTAAGTTCTTTTTAAGAGTACAATGATGTAATCCTCAAATCTATCTCATATAGCATTGAAAAAAGTGTTTGTAATTTGTAGCATATACAGTTTTGCTTAAGTTCCTTTTCTCAGAATATTTATATAATGATTACTCAATTCCATCTTGTTTTTACCATTTTATAAATAGAAAGTGACTTTTTACCAAGCTGTTTTTCTTGTGCTATATCAGTTTTGCATCCTGGACAATACATTTAATCATATGCCTCTCTCTATATTTTTATAAACTAAAATGAATAATTCCAAATTAAAATTTGTAATGTCTTTTTCCTTTTTCCCTGAAGCATGATAGGTTTTGTGTTTGTGTTTGATAGTGGATATTGTAAGGGAGAAATATAATAGTGGATTGATATTTTCTTTTCTCTTTTTTTTTTTTTTGAGACAAAGTTTCACTCTTGTTGCCCAGGCTGGAGTGCAGTGGTACGATCTCAGCTCAGCACAACCTCCACCTCCCTTGTTCAAGTGATTCTCCTGCCTCAGCCTTCCAAGTAGCTGGGATTACAGGCATGTGCCACCTCACCCAGCTAATTTTGTATTTTTTAGTAGAGACGGGGTTTCTCCATGTTGGTCAGGCTGATCTCGAACTGCCGACCTCAGGTGATCTGTCTGTCTCGGCCTCTCAAAGTGCTGGGATTACAGCCACCATGCCTGGCCAAGAGTGGATTGATATTTTCTAAGACAGAATTCACTTCTAATTTGATTTTTTCTGTGAGTATTGTTCATGCTTCTGCTTGTCTTGTTTTGTTTTTGTCTTTGTTATCTTTATCCTTACTAAATCCTTGAATCACACAATTCATGAACTTGTTTTTGATAATTCACTCTCTCTCACTCCTCTCACTCCTTGGTTATATGCAGTACCAGCTCTACCAGTCCCAGCCTTGCTCAATCCAGCTGAAGGGGAGAAAATCTAATTTATTTTCTCAATCCTCATAAATTTTTAACTGAGATACTCTCTTGAAAACAAAAGTCAGAACAACAAAAGGAAAACCAGCAGAAATTTATTGATGCATGCTGTGCTGATCACATAGGAGAGGCCTCAGTTCAAAAGTATCTCTCTCAAGGCAGTGGCTTAGAGGTCTTATTTAAATAGTATTTTAACAAGGAGCAATACATCTTAGCATAGCAAGACAAAGGAGAATGCAGTTCCAGTCTTTTAAAAGGCAGAAAAATATAAGAAGGCGGATTTTACCATGGCAGCCGTAAGGCAAGCCCAGCCCATTCCTCCCTAGTTAGAATAGAGAAATATTAATACAAGGAAAAGTATAGGGTGTTGAGCTTTTTAAACACTCTTAGCACAGTGTCAGATGGTTGGTCAGAACCTATAGCTGGAATGCTGATAATACAACAACCACTGTTTGATACCTGTTCAAAGAAACTGAAGAAGGTTTGTCTAGAATATCTTAAACGTGCACCTAAAATCTGCTCCCAGATTTCTCTGGTGCCTACTGATGTCTTCTCTGGGGCAGTAAGCAAGTGGCATCTCCAGTAAGGAAGGATTTACGTCCCAACATCAGGCAAACAGAGGCTGAGGCCCAGTGTTCTCCTGTGTTTTTAATTTAACAGTCTTAATATATTGGGGAGAAATGCTTTGTTTTCCTTCACAGCCATCCAATTTCTTTCCCGTACCCCTGGTATTCTTAATATTCCTGAAGAAAAAATATATAACTGTGCTCATTGGAGGGAGAAAATTCTTCTCAAGCTGACCTGTCAACATGGATGTATAATTCTTTCACTGCTTTCAACTCTTCTCAGCGCACTAAGATGGCTTTATTTATAGGACTGAATCTTCTTTGCAGAAATTACTTCCCATTACAATCTTCCCCAAACCCCAAAGAACAGGAAAAAGCTGTTCTGTAAACTGACTTTTACATATTCCCCAGGATTTGTCTTTCTGCAGAATTCCTGATCGTCCTTCATGTCACAATTCACATGCCATCTCCATATAATGAAGTTTCCTCTAGCTTTTTGGCTAATTCCCTTTGTTTCTGCTCCTATTATGCATTTGTTATGTCATCAACAATTATTTGTTTATATCTCTCTCTTATTTTGGCAGGCGTTGCTAAATTCATATCTGATGTTGGTTCCTCTTCCCAACAGTACCCTCATTTTGTTTAGGGCAACAATGTTCTCATCTGAAAAAACTCTTCCCCAAACCTCTTTTGCTATGGACACAAAGTTTCTTTAGCTTCACCCTCCTCCTATGTACTTGAAACTGTTTCCCCAAGTATTTTTCACATGTATTATATTTATTTATTTGGACAATAAGAAGGTTAATATCACAAACATATATATATGTGAATATATATATGTGATTATATATGTACATACATAATTGCTCTCTTTGTCTTTCCAGCTTATGTAAAACAAAATTGCATAAAGAAATAGCTATAAAAATATATTGTTGAGATTGTAACATAAATATACAATAAATATAACAGTACCACCTACAGGAGAAAAAGGGGAGTAAAGTTATGTAAGAGTAACATTTCTACAAACAGCATAAAGGGGAAAATAATTACACAAATTAAAATGTCAGTGGAAAATATTCACTTAGTACCAAAGAACATAGTAAAGGTGGAATAAAGAATAAAAATACATGAGCCAAACATAAAACAAAATATAAAAGAGCAGATATAAATTCAAATATATCAATTCTAGCGCTAAATATGAAAGCATTAAACAAGTATCAAATAAAAAGGCAAGGACTGTCTACTAGATATTAAAACAACAGCAAAAACTGAAATATCTACCACAAACAATCTACAACAGTAGCTTAAATCCAAAGAAACAGGATAAAAGTAAGAGGATAAAAAACTTGCGAACAGGAAACATAAGAAAACTGGAGTGATGGTATAACAATTAGACAAAATATACATTTTTAAAAACTTTTATTTTAGGTTCAGGGGTACATATGCAGGTTTGTTACATTGGAAAATCGCCTGTCACGTGAATTTTATGTACCAATTGACCCTCAGGTGATAAGCATAGTACCCAATAGGTAGTTTTCAATCCTCACCCTCCTCCCAATCTCCATCCTCAAGTAGTACGCAAAGTCTGTTTTCCCCTTCTTCGTGTCCATGTGTACTCTATGTTTAGCTCCTAGTTATAAATGAGAACATGTGATATTGATTTTCTGCGTCTGCATCAGTTTGCTTAGGATAATGGCTTCCAGCTACAATCAAGGTTGCTGCAAAGGCCATGATCACATTCTTTTTTGTGGCTATGTAGTATTCCATGGTGTATATGTACCACATTTTCTTTATCAAGTCTAGTGTGGATGGGTATTTAGGTTGATTTTGTGTGTTTGCTATGGTTAATAGTGACAGACACATGCATGTGTCATTATGGTAGAATAATTTATATTCCTTTGGCTATATACCCAATAATGGGATTGCTGGGTCAAATGGTAGTTGTATTTTAAATTATTGGAGAAATATCAAACTGGTTTCCACAGTGGCTGACCTAATTTAAACTCCCACCAGCAGTGTATAAGTATTCTGTTTTCTTTGTAACCTCAACAGCATTGGTTATTATTTGACTTTTTAGTAATAACCATTCTGACTAGTGTAAGATGGTATCTCATTGTGGTTTTGATTTACATTTCTCTAGTGATTAGTGATGTTGAGAATTTTTTTTTCATATGCTTGTTGGCTGCATGAATGTCTTATTTTGAGAAATGTCTGTTCATATCCTTTGCCCATTTTTAAATATTAGACTTGTCAAATATGTAGTTTGAAAATATTTTTTCCCATTCTGTAGGTTGTATTTTTACTCTGTTAATAATTTTGCTGTACAGAAGCTCTTTAATTAGGTCTCATTTGTCAATTTTTGATTTTGTTGCAATTGCTTTTGGCATCTTCATCATGAAATCTTTGCCAGGGCTTATCTCCAGAATGCCTGGAGATTTATTAGGTTATTTTCCAGGATTTTTAATTTTAGGCTTTACATTTTAATCTGTAAGGCATCTTGAGTTGATTTTTGTATGTTGTGTAAGGAAAGGGCCTAACTTCATTGTTTTTGCATATGGCTAGCCAATTATCCTAGCACTATCTGTTGAATAGGGAGTCCTTTCCCTATTGCTTGTTTTTGTCAATTTTGTCAAAGGTCAGAAAGTTGTAGATGTGTGGCTTTACTTCTGGACTCTCTAGTCTGTTCCATTGGTCTACGTGTCTGTTTTTCTACCAGTACCAAGCTGTTTTCATTACTGTATTCTTGTAGTATATGGATAACTGGAAGTTGATGCCTCCATGTTTGTTCCTTTTGGTTATGATTGTCTTGGCTATTTGGGCTCTTTTTATCGTTCCATATGAATTTTAAAATAATATTCTTCTAATTCTGTGACAGATGTCAGTGGTAGTGTGATAGGAATAGCATTGAATCTGGACATTGCTTTGGTCATTTTAACAGTGTTGATTCTTTCAATTCATGAGTATGGAATATTTTTCTATTTGTTTTTGTCATCCTTGATTTCCTTCACTAATGTTTTGTAACTCCCATTGTGGAGATCTTTCACCTCCCTGGTTAGCTGTTTTCCCAGGTGTTTTATTCCTTTTGAGGCTGTTGTGAATGGGATCACATTTCTGATTTGGCTCTCAGCTTAAACATTGTTGTTGTTGTTGGGAATTTTATCTATAAGCCCCTGACTGGGGCTGCTGCATTTTCTTCAGAGATGCTCTACTCAGAGAGGAGGAATCTAACGAGGCAGCCTGGCTACGGCAGCTTTGTGGTGCTGCTGTGAGCTCTGCCCAGTCCGAACTTCCTGGCAGCTTATTTTACACTGTGAGGGGAAAACAGCCTCCTCAAGCCTCAGTAATGGCAGACGCCCCTCCCCCCACCAAGCTCAAGTGTCCCAGGTTGACTTCAAACTGCTGTGATGGCAGTGAGAATTTCAAGCCAATGGATCTTAGCTTGCTGGGCTCTGTGGGAGTGGGATCCTCTGAGTGAGACCGCTTGTCCCCCTGGCATCAGCCCCCTTTCCAGGGGAGTAAACTGTTCTGTCTCGCTGGCATTCCAGGTGCCACTGGGGTATGGGGAAAAAAAAAAAAAAAAACAACTCCTGCAGCTAGCTCAGTGTCTGCCCAAATGGCCACCCAGTTTTGTGCTTGAAACCCAGGGCCCTGGTGGCGTAAGCACCTGAGGGAATCTCCTGGTCTGTGGGTTGTGAATACCGTGGGGAAAGCGTAGTATCTGGTCCGGAATGCACCATCCCTCATGGCAAGATCTGTCATGGCTTCCCTTGGCTAGGGGTGGGAGTTTTCCGACCCCCTGTGCTTCCCGGGTGAGGCGACACCCCACCCTGCTTTGGCTTGCCCTCCATGGGCTGCACCCACTGTCTAACCAGTCCCAATGAGATGAATCGGGTACCTCAGTTGGGAATGCAGAAATCACCCACCTTCTACGTTGATCTCGCTGGAAGCTACAGACCAGAGCTGTTCCTATTCGGCCATCTTGCCTGGGAATTCAAATTTGCGCTCTTTTAACCACCATGATATATGATACATGAGGAAGGCCACATGGTAAAGAATGTTAATACAGGAATCTAACAGGAGTTCATTGGTCTTTGAAGGCATTGTCAACCTGTTAAGACAGGTCTGGAATACCTATCCTTGGGATTTTAATTGCATAAGATCAATTCTTACCTACTTAACCCACTGAAGCAGAACTTTTTGTTATTTACATTCAAATGTAATCTTCACGGACCCTTATTAAACTGATGGCACTTCTATAACCAGTTCTCTTCTTTTTATAAATTAATGTGCCTAACACAGTGTTGGCATTCAAGAGTATTAAAAATATGTGATATTGGATGCTTTCCGGGCATCATACACTATGTTACTCCCTGTACATATGTTGTTATTTCCCTATATGGCCACTGCAAAACTAAGAGGGAGGTAGGCACTGTATAGTTTTTAAGATTTAGAAAACTTCCATTCCATGACAGTCAACCTGACCCAAGGCAAAGTTTTCATTCAGTATCCTGTGTCTTTGAATCTCAGGGGCTTCTCCCTTTCTGAAGGAAGAACATCTAAGATATTGTTTCCATTAAGTATTATTTTCCTTACTCCAAAGGAAATGATGAATTTAAACAGATAAAACAGCTCATACCAAATGTACCTGATACCACATGAGTTCTCAATGTATTTGAATTATAGCAATTTGTTAATTACCAATAGCTAAATCAGAAGCTACATCTCTAGGGATGTATATATTTCAAAAAAATTATCTGGTAATGATAATTCTTCCTTCTGAAAGCTGAATGAATGATGCTGGCAAGTATTCCAGAATGTCAGGAAACTTGTGGTGTGGGCAATTTGGTTAGGAATCACAAATGATTTTCTACTGTCTCTATGTAAATTTATCTCTAATCATAGAGTGTTTGTTTCATTGTTAAATTTTCTATTGTTTTCCAAATATTGGCATATTTTTCATATATTTTATTTGCCTATTAAAATTGAAAAATAATGCATGTATTTTCTATTTTAATCAAACCCTATAGGTCAATACTCATTTGATACTATCTCACTTAGTATTTTTCTGTTTTTGGAGTTTAACTTTAATAATTTATTTAATGCAATCACATTTTTACCTTAACTCTTATTTTGGATATTAACAAAAATAAATACAATTAAAATGTGGAAAATGTCTTATTTTCCCTCTACATTTTCTCTAGGCAATGTTGAAGCGTACTCCTCACTGGAATGTGAAGTAACATGGCAGCTGGGCTTCAATTCTCCAGAAAAAGGAGAATTTATTCTTCATGTCTTTCAAGGAAATGCATTGAAGCTAAAATGTGTTGCACATGTAATTATTTTCCTTGAACATGGTTTTTGTTTTGAGGGCTATGAATTGGTTGGGTATATCCTGGTGTGTATAGTTACCTATATCTAGAATTAACTCTGAAATGCAAGACTTTCATGCCAACAGTACTAGTTTTTTGTTAGAGCCTCTGTAAATATGTAATATCATCATGGGAGCCATTGAAATGAAATTATTTTATTAAGAGACACAGAAAATGTTTTCAGAGAATGTACTTGACGGATTAAAAATGTGCGTAAAGGGAAAGCTGTAATATGCAGTTTTAACCTTTTTCTGGTACAGTCCAGAAGGCCTTAACTTCATGACTCAATCACCAAGCATGATTTTACATGTGTACCAAATTTCCCACTCAATGTTCTTAGAAATATTAAATAAGCCAAATGCTCTTTTACTAAATCCCATCTATATTCCTAGGACATGATGATACTCTTACATATTTCAGCTGTGAAGGAGTTTTTAGCCTCAAGAGATGAGAAATTCATCTACTTTTACTAATTTTAGTGATGGCAAATGACAGAACTCAGTATGATTTTTCATCTAAGCCTAAAATAAGCTGGGTCCTACTGCTTTTCATTATGTGTAAATTAGTTTTATTCTCTCAAAAACTTTCTATTGAAGTATAACATGCACATGTATATGTGTATGTGGAGAAACATGAAGTGATTAAATAAAATATTCATTTGTTTGCCATTCATTTATGAAGGCCTGATTGATCTATTTACTCTTCTGTTAGTTTTGTTTGAAAATTCATTATTCCAATTACCTGGATAATATTCTTCAAATAGATGTAATTATAGAATATATTAAAACCTATGACAATAACAAATAATATTTCATAAGTGAAGACAATAGGGTCAAGAACACATAATGAGAAATTGGAAAACTTGGATTCTAGTTTCCCTTTGGCTACTGCTTGCTTTCCTGAAATATCAAAGAGGTGGATGATACCAACATTTCCAAAAATCAGTCTATGTTGCACTAGTTCTGTGAGGTGCTTTGTGTGAGATGAGGAGGGGGAGTCCTTTCCTTATGTAAATCTGTGAATCTCCATTTTTTGATAAGCAAAGGGCTCATTATGAATATATTAAGCCCCATGAGTAGACTTCTAGTAGAAGCATGCCTGAATAATTTCATTTGGCACCTTCTTCTCCATACTTAGGTGAGCCTTCAACTCTTTCCTTTTGCACAGCACATGCTAACACCTTGTACATAGTTGTGTAGATGCTGTCTAAGATCGCTTTCAGTTATTAATCTACACAATTCTTAGTCCTGGATCTACTTTCTTAATAGAATTATCTTACTCTTCTTGCCTTCCCTAGTTTGGGAGTATATTTTAAATATTCCATTCATTTTTCTTTCTCTTAAGCACTCCACAAAATCTGGTAACACTTTTTATTTTAAAAGTCACTCTGAAGCTGAAAAAAATTGTGTCATATCTTAAAGTGAAAAATGTATTTTTTATAGCTTCTTTACCTTCTCTTCTTTCCCCATGAGGAGAATTGACTTTACTTCCTTGTTCATAGTTAAGAGTTTTTTCAGCTGTAAAGAGACCACACAAGATTGACATATTAAAAACTACATATGTTTGTTGAAATATATTTATACATGTTTCGTGGAGGTGGCGAATGTTATGTAATCATTGTATGAGTTAGACAAAATACTTAATCACCCTAAATTTTGGTTTCTTCCACTGTAAAATGTGATAGTACCATCCATTCATTCATTTAACATTTATTTATTAAGCCCCTACACTGTACTAGGCCCCATATAGGCTCTGTGTATTTAAAGATGGATAACATAAGCATAGTCTAGCTTCCCTCTGAGCACTTTCTGAACTGGTAGACCATAGTGGAAATGTAAGTAAAAATTAATCATATATCTGGTTAATACTGGGTACACAATAATATTATTATTACTGTTATCCCCATTATTTATGATTACCATCAGTATCTAGATATTTTACCTAAAAATATCTAAATATCTAAATTCTAAATATCTAAATATTTAATTATTATTACAGCCAAAATATCTAAATAAAATATCTCCTATGATGTTATTACCCCATCTTAACTAGATTATCACAGATTTAGTTGAAATTTTGGAAAATAAAATCATTATACCTTGGGTAGTTTTTCATCAAAACTAATATATATAATCCTGATTTGTGATTTATTTTGCATGCTAGAACATACTGAATAAAGAATATAGAAGTATTATAATTTTTATTTTATTTTCTTTTAGTAATTATATCTTTGGTTAATATATATTCAAAATTAGAATACTTTATTTTTGTGATGAAAACAATTAAAGTATTTTATTTACCATTAATTCAATTGTATTTTTTCTTTCCTCCTCTCATTATTAGCTTGGTCGCACCAAAGTATTACTTTTGCAGCCAAGGATACTCTTTAGTAATTGCCCTCAAGGTTTAACAACTTGGAGGAAAGCCATTCTTCAAAATGTAGGACAAAACCATGCTTATTTCAAGGTAACATAGGATGTTGGTAATTTCTTATTTGGATCAGATGACATAGTCATAATACTATGAAGTTAATACTTTGTTCTTCACTTTTGCTAATCTTTAGACACTTCACATGAAATTTATCTGAGTATAGTTCATCTAGTTTGTCCTGTTAATTTCTTGTAAGAACAATTTTTCTCACTACCTTCCTTAGCCTCTCTGTTTCTTCTCTTTTCCCTTTTATTCTTTCTGTTATTTGGTTTTATTGAAAAAAATAGATATTTAAGTTTTAAAATATACATTATTAATGTTACACTGCATATTAACTTATATGATTTTCCTTTTCATTTCACTCTGTAATCAGGGCCATTATGGTAGCACCTGGGACCTAGATCAAGACCATTCTGGAGAGAGTATGTTTATGGTTGTTGCTTCTGATTTAAATGGAAAGAGGAGCAAAGTGGTGATTTTTTTTTTTTAATTGAAAAACGTAGTAAGACCAGCTTCCTCTCCCAGTAATAGTAGTAGAGGTTAGCATTTGATATTTTTCATTCAAGCTTTACATTAATGTGTCTTTTTCTGCCCAAATGAAATCTTTAGCAAAACTGAAAAATGAGGATGCTCTTTTCTACTCTACTGCTTTAGAATTAATTCTTACCTACATAGTCTCTTTGTTCCTTTAGTCCCAAAAATCTCTTGGCCATTTTCCCTTTAAATTATTCTAGCTTAAAGCATGGTAAATAGGTTTAAATTGGCCTATGAAAATCCATACAATAAATAATTGGTAAGTTACTTAGAACTTTTCTGAAGATCAAAATGATATCTTAGACATTAGTCTTTCTGTCAAGGAGATAAACAAGAGATTACTTCATCATCCTACCTCCTCAGTAACATTATTTTGAGATTTTGGGATCAGGGAAAGACAAACTCTCAAAAGTAGTATGTAGAATGTTGTCATCTTCTCAAACAGAAATATCATCTTTATAAATTTTGCTGTCTTGAAAGCACTCCAGATAATAAACTTCAGCATCCTATTTGAATTGGAAGTTGTCACTACTGAAGATTCTGTTTTCTTGGATAGGGTTGCAATTTCTTGTTTTAGTCCAAACTATTTGTACCTTTGGTATTTTCAAACACTACTACAAAATCATTTTATGACCTGTGCCTGGAAATCTTCTCTCTAGGTAGTGGCGTGGAGGCTTTCCTATGAAAGCTTTGAAACTATATTCTTAAAGAATAATGTAGCTTTTCTACAAATTTTCAATTACAGGTTTGTACTCAGAGTCTTTTGCCTACCATTAATATTATTCCATCGCAAGGAATAGTTCCATTTGGGGGAATAACTGCTCTCAATATCTCCTGTAAACCCGCTGTGGCAGAAAAGTTTGATACAAGAGCAAAGGTATGTCCATACATATGAGTTTTTGCACCTTACATATGTCTATGTGGGTTTGTTGGTTGTTTAAGTTATCTATAATGGTAGGTATAATGCTACAAAATGGAGTACACATGTTTATTATTAGAAAACTTGTTTTAATTCTTCTATTGGGAATGGTATTTAAAGTTACAACATTAAAGAGCAATTTTCAAAATGTATTTTTTTTAGAAATTAAGTTAGCTTTAAAGAAGTAGAGTTTTTGGAGATTAAAAAAAGCCACTTACCTTTATCATCTAATGAAAAATTGGATAGCAGAACTTGGAGAGGATTTGCAGAAAATATTTTTGATGAAGTTGGTAATGGAAATTTCTACTAAGTTGAAATGGATACCTTCCATCAATATGAGGCACTTTCTTATGAAATTGCAATGATATTTGTCATTTCTGAGTTTTGACGAACCCTAGATAGCCACAGAGAAGAGGGTTGCTTTTTTCAAAGCATTAGTTAGGTAGATTAGGAAAAAAATAATCAATTTTGCAATGCTAATTCTAAATTGTCTTAATAATGTTTATTATGTGTAATTTCTATATGATTTTAACATCTATATTTTAGAGCACACGTAAAATGTTTTACTGCTTTATGTTCTGGGAATTATGTAAATGAAAAATACTACCCTGATATTAGGCACTTCTCTAAGTGATAAATAAAATACGTAAGACCCGTATGTGTAAAATTTAATTGTAAAACTCAAAGACTAGCGTGTTCCTGGTCAATCTTATGATCAACTGTTTGTATTTACTCACATTAAAAATAATATATATACTGTTTTCAGATCAAAATGAATAATTTTAAGTATATCTCACATTTTTCCCCTGAATAGACCATAGCAATACATGAGTAAATAATAGGTAACTTAATATAATAAAAACTGATTTCCCCAACCCTTGAACAAATCACTTAAGAATGATATCTTATTTTCATAAATAAATGTGTTGAAAATGTTTATAAATTATATATTGTGATACATTATCTCAGACTTGGGTAGAATACTTTTAAACACAATATTCTGGGAAAAATAAAAAAAAAATGGCCACCAAAAATATAGGTTTTACTAAACTTAATTCTCACTATATTTTAGAGGATTATGCTGTTTTTTTCTAATCTTATGTTTATTAACATTGTAGTATAATGAGACTCATTTATTCATTCATTCAACATTCACATTATGCACCAATCTCTTGTAAATGTTAAGGATGCAATGATGAACAAGATAACCAGGGTCTTTGATGTCAAAGAGTTTACAATCTGGTGGGGAATATAAACAACTCAATAAATAATTAAAATATACTATAATAAGTATTGTGATGAAGAAATGTAGCAGGCTAAGGGAGTACACAAGAGAGATACACAACCTAGTCTTAAATTATCAGAGACAGCTCCCTAGGGGAAGATATATCTAAAAGATACCTGAAGTTAAGAATAACCCAGATTAAAAGGATGGTAGTGGGGTGTAGGGGGAGAGGAGGAAAGGTTATTCAAGGCTAGCACGTGTTAAGGCTTGTGCGAGAGAGATAACTGTAATGCAGACATAAGAAACTTAAAGATTAACATGACTAGATTATACTACCAAATGGATGATAGTGGGAAAAAATGTACTTATATGATCCGTGTAAGTTTTAGGTCATACAGGGCCTTATCAACATTAAGAAACCCAAGCTTCATTTTAAGAGGTAGAAGTTTTAACTATGGGGATTTCACAATGAGATTTGCATTTTTTAGAGATCACTTTGGTGATAGAGCAGTAAGCTGGGACCAGAAAGATGGAATGCAGAGTTATTAGTCTGGTGAAGAGGTCCAGGCGAGAGAAACTGGTGAGAAACTGATAAATACGTGGGGATTGGTGATTGAAAAGCGGTCCCATGTAAATAAGATGGGTAAGTCAAGAGTGAGGCAGGTGGTGGCAACATTTAGAGAGAAAGAGATCAGAGTGGGAGTGACACCTATTAGAGGAAAATGTTTGCTTGAGTTGGAGGCATCTTTTTTATCTTCATGTAGAGATGTCTAGTGAAGAGGCAGCCACACATATATACTGGTCTGAAGGCTGACAATTCATCATAGAGATGAAAGAGAATTTTTCTACTGTCTCTCTATGGGTCCAGATGTGTGTAAGTGAACCAAATATATAAATGAGAAGTTGGAATGATAAAAGTTGAAAGAAATTGAATAAAGGAAAATATAGAGGAGAAAGGTGAATTGGGGTTGATTGGGAGAATATTACACATCACAGGCTTGAAAGTCTCTTCAATATGTGACATCCAGGAACTATTGTCTCTGACAATGAGTGAGAAAGCAAGGGACAGAGGGAGTTGTAAAAATGAGACAGATGAATGAATTTATGGTTTCAGAGGTTGTGCATTTATGAGGAGTGATGTTGTCCAGGGTGTGGTTTAAGTCTCTAGAGATGAAAATATCAAGAGACCAATGGTCTAGGGTGGTGAATAAGCTATGACAGCCAGGATGAATAAGGAATGATTGGGAGGGGAGTAAAAGGCAGCCACAGGGAGTTGAGACTTGTGTATGGGGTTTATTAATGAAGAGCATGTCAATTTGTAATTTCCTCTCAATCATTAAGTTATGTTTCTTTTGATTTTAGTCAAATATGTTTTTTATGTATTATATACTCTGAATAAAATGTGGCAATCATATAGCATTATGAATACAGAAACTTTAATAAGGCTATCTAGCTGGCATATTGATTTTCTCAGTAATTCTGAAAAATGGTATTTTGTGGTTTCTTTGCGTATAAACAGTATCAATGATTCTGTGGAAGAGTGAAATACACTCACTTTGCTTTCTTAGATATAACATACATTTAAATTTAAATCTAGACTTTGACTCATTCCTGTGCTAATACAGACAGGGCTTCCAGGGAATTATATTTTTACACTTCTGAGACTGTGCTTAAGCAACTGTATGCTCAGATACTCTATAGTTCTTATTTTGTGGGAATTATACAACTAAATTCTTAATTTGCTGTCTTAATTTTCTTGGAAGTAAAATGTTCAGGCAGCCCTTAGTTTAGCTGCTGCTGCTTTGAAGTTTGTGATCTCGTGAAAAAGAAAATACTTGGCCTCTGCAAGAGTCAGTTTCCTCAGTTTAAAATTACGAATATTAACAGTCATTATCTAATAGAATATTGAGTATTAAAAAGGATTTCACTGTACTTAACCCATATACACAGCAATTTTTAGCTGCTGTCATTACTATTATTGTTGTTGTGCATATTCGCATCTTTCCAGGGGATGATATATACTGCAACCATTCTCCTGTTGTTTGTTTTTGAAAAAGTTTGAATAGTGCTTTGAAATTAGATAAATAAAAATTGTACTGCAAGGAGTGGCAATAAAGTTTAGTCACATAGGTAGAACTCTGCATTCAAATTCACAAACCATCAGCTAATCACATTTATGGTGGTTCTAAGGGGTTAAACACTCACTTTTCTTGGGAGTATCAATTCTTCAAAACAAGAAATGTGATGACAATTACCAGAAAATCTTGTACATTTATAATGTTACTATTATTTAAATGAAAAAAGTTATATAAATGCCAGGTAATACTTCAGCAACTTATGATTATATTTTAATGTGGTTTCTACAAAGTTTTGTATTTCTCCTAAATAAGGTTGCTATTCGTCATGCGAATGTTATAGACCTTAGGATTGGTGGATCTGCTAAAATTGCTGATGTAGAAATCGATCCTGTGAGTATGTTACTTATTTGTGTGATGAAACTCTGAGTGTGGTGATTTTTATTTGTTATGTGTTTCTAGTTAGCCCATTTATGTTTAAAAATATTTTCCAATGTATAATTTTAAAAAATTACTATATATAAAGTTAAAAATTAATAAAAATTAATATATGTCATATAAATGTAAGTGATGAAACAGAATATTGAATGAAGTTTTAAGAATTTCCCACTGCATGTAAGGATCAGAACACTATCAGTACCATTAAAATCATCTTCATTATGATCCTGTCCCTTATAAGAGATAACCACTTGCCTAAAATGATAACACATAAATATGAATATAATGCTTTCATTGTTGATTATTTAGTTTGTTTGTTTTTGAGCTTTATAACAAAGATGCACTATTTGTAACCTTTGGTGAGTTACTTTTACTTAAATATTGTGTTTCCAACATTCACCTAAATTGTGTGTAATGGTATGTTAATCATTGTCATACTGCATAATAGTTATTTGTGTAGACGTACTATACTTTACATGATCATTCAGTTGTTCATCCCAATAGGTGTTTCTGTTTTTTTTTTTCCAAACACAAAATCTGTAGCTGTGAACATTTATATGCTTATCTTCTGAGGTACACATACAAGAGGTTCTCTAGGAATGGAGTTATTGAGACACAGAGTTATGAGTGTGTTTGACTTCACAAGACTATTCCTAAAATTTCCTCTCTAATTTCCATTGCTCCAAATTCTATTATTCTACAAGTTATATTGTCAAATTTAAATTTTGCCAATCTTTTGAGTATAAAATTATACCTCACTGTGATATTGATTTGCATTTTCTGAACTAGAGTCACATTTATGTTTGAATTATTGTATGCACCCTGAAAAAATTTTGTTCTAGAATTGATGGAGTGCACACACACACACAAACACATACACCACTTTTTTGTTGTTGTTCTGGCCAGCCCTTTAGTGTTTAGATCTGGACTTACCTATTCAAAGAAACTTTCCTTGATTCTTCAAAGTAAGACCTCCCCATTGTGACATTTATAAGGTATTACAGATATCTTATGCCCTGGGAAGATCACCATCAGAGCAGTTGTCATATTATTTTGGGGTTATTTGTACTTTTGTTTTTTTCTCCCACTGGTACTGTTAACACCTACTACCATATTGGTGTGGAGCTAAATTGAGCAGAAACTGATGATAAAGAGGTCAGCTGGTTGCCTCAGGTGGGGGGCTCACTGCTAGTCTGCATTTAAATGGCATCACCAAAATTCCAGTGTATAGCTTTAACTTATACTTTTATAACCTTTCTTTATTCAATGGTGAAGGCATAAGTCCAGGTAGACTAACACATACTGAGTTAGCTTGTCCAAGGCTGTGGTGATTCCTGGAGATGAAACTCTGTAGTATCCAGAGTTTTTTTTTTTACATTACTATGGCATCCTTCCTTGAAAAATATTAGATAATATTGAGTCTTTTATCACTTTCTTTTCTCATTCTAAAGTCATTTTGGGCATGCTTTGCATGTTATGGTACAACTGAATAATTTATAGGACTTTAATATATTTTATCAATATTCCCTTATTTTATAGATTTTAGACATAGCTGACTTTAAAAAATAATATTCACACATCACTAGATATTTTTAACCATACACTTATTAACTATATACTAATGGCTAAGGTGTTGACTGTGTGTCTTAATAACAACTAGGACATTTTACTCAAATGAGCACATATACAATGCTCATTTGCATATATGCTTATTTGAATGGGATAAGAAGAGTGATTATTTTTACATATACAAAACATCAAACTTTTGTTTTCCATTTGGGATTTTAGAAATTTTATATATACAACTGCGTTGACATTTTAAATGAAACACATGGTAGCCAGTCTACCTTCATATGGTATTCTCCTCAATATTAGGATGCTGTTGTCTCAATCTCCTTTAAATGTTGTATGTAATTATTTCACTAAGAAACTCCATGGTATTTTAGTAACTCTACTACAAGGAGGAATTCTAAAGAGTTTTGTGGTATAAGCATGTGCCTTGTGTATGAGCTACAGCTCAGATACACTTAATAAACATTCCTTGTTTATGTAAGGTAGATGTTGGTTAGGTGCTAGGGATACAAAAATGAATCACGCTAAGGTGCAGTAGAAGAGACAGATAAGTAAATAAATACATAAATAAATTATGTGATATCATAATGTAAGTAAATATAAGAAACAGAATTGGTCCTGAGCACAGCATGATTAATTGTGGTTTATCCAACTAGGGTTTGAAGGATGTGTAATATTTAATTAGGCAATTGCAAGTTATAGAAAGGCTTTCCTGACAGAAGGGGCACCAAATGGGTGAAGACACAGAAGGGTGAAGCATCAAGTATTGGTTGGAAATGCCAAGTCATACAGCTTGCTGAAATATTAAGTGATAGGGTGAGAGTGGGGCTAATTGAAGCTGGAACATGAGGAAGCAGAAGGCCATGGTGAGCTTTACGAGCCCTGCTAATGAGCTTGGACGTGGTCCTATAGATCGTGAGAAACCATCAAATTTTAAAACAAGAAGTGATACGATCAAATTCTTACTTGGTTTAAATATGGCTTCATTATGAAGGGGAGAGTTTGAGAAAAGTGAAAATCTAGAAACTAAATGAAAAGTGATGATTTACTAATTTCATACAGTTACAATATGGACAAGAGGTGAAGAAAGGGGAAGAATTAATAGGATTTATTAACTAATTGCATGTAGGAGGCATCTAGGAGGTAGGGGAGAGGAAGGAAAATGTGACTAATTTTTATAGGGTTCTGCTCTGCAGTTAATAATTTCCTTGATAAACATAACGTTGCAAGTTTTAGTTTATGTTTTCATAAACTATTATTCTATTTTCTAATAATTTTTATTTTTAAATTTTAGGATGTATTTAATTTCAGTGGCGCCTATATTGGTGGTACCCAGATTATTCCATTTGTAATAAAAAACAAAGGTATAACACGTGCCAGAGTGGAGTTTAATCTAAAAGACTTTCCAGATTTTTCAATGGATCTTAAAGACAAATCAGGTATATATTTTGTATATAATGGTATTATTGTAAAAGGAAAATAGTTTTAAATTGCCCTGTGGTATAATTTCTAAAACTAATTCAATCAAGGGAAGTTATTCTTAAATGTTTTTTAATGACCACTGCATGTTTTTCTTACACTCTGTAACTCATCATGGTTTTATTTGTGGAAATACATCATTATTAATATCAAAACACTTGGGTAATACATGAAATGTAACCATTCTTATTAGTGGTTTAAATATGGTAAGTATGTTATATATAAGTATATGCCTTAAATGGATATAAAATTATGAATCATTTGTTTTAATTGCTCAATAATTTTAGATAAATGTCTTTGGGGAGCTATCTTTATGTATTTACTCATGTATTAGATATCTTTATGTTAAATTAGATTTAAACAAAATATGCATTTTTATAAGTGCATTTTATCTGTTTACTCCATCGGTTGTCAAAATAAGACCTATGAACCAAATATGACCCAACACCTGTTTTTATAGATAAGGTTTTATTAGAACACACACAGACCCATTTGTTTGTATAATGCTTATGGCTGCTTTTATGCTATACTGACAGAGTTGAATAGCTATGATAGGAACCATATGTCTCACAAAGCTTAAAATATTTACTGTCTGGATTCTTACAGAAAGTTTCCTAATCATTGGTTTAGTCATTTGTTATTCATTAAATATTTGTTGAATCCCAGTTACAGGCAAGATAGTAGCATTTGAGTCCATAAAAATAAGTAAGACATCTTACATATCCTCAAAAAGTGAACAGTAAGTCTGTCAGTGAGGTAATGGATATGCATTTGTATTATTTATGGACTCTTTGAGGCATCAGAGGAGATCTGACTCTTTCCTGATGAATTTTCACTGGAAAGGGAGTCTCCTAGCTGTTCTGGGACCTCAGATTTAGTTAATTACTGGACCTTGTGCTTTATTACTATTTATATTCATCTGAGTATGACTATAACATGCTTCTTGAACTTTGGAGTTATTTTTTAATGAGTTTACTGTCACTGTTTTGCCGAATGTATATTTGTTCCATGTATAGATACCAGTTTTGCTAATTAGAATCTTGGTATTTAGAACAATTCTTTACCGAGCATCTTCACATAGCCCTGCACAAATATTTTAGAAATTGATTTTTGATTGTTATGAATATATGTACTTTTTCACCTCTTATAGAAGAATTTAAAGACCCTGCAGTTCCTTACATATATTCTTTGGAATTAGAGGAAAACACATCTCTGGAATGTGGCATAACATTTTCTCCCAAACAAGTAAGTTCAGTTTTCTATTCCTCATATTACTGCAATTATGGATATTCCTAACCAATAACCTATTAAAGATCACCCAAGATCTATCTGTAGAGGGTTTTTCTTTCTGACTTGTAAGCATGCCTGGGTATACCTTAATTCAGTAAAGCAATTGCTGGAGGGTTTGGCTCATGCTGCAGAGTGCCTCAAGAAGAGCAGAGGGCATGTACAGGGGACCTATGATTGTGTGGTCTTTGTTATACTATCTAGAAAATTCAAAATATTACACATTTTGAAGGAGAGGAAAGTTATATTCCAGGCAGTTGGTGCTTTGTACTTATATTTGAGTGGTGGATGCTCTGTGAACAACTACCTGAAATTATCGAAGACATATTGTGAAGATTTAAGAGGACTTGCTATGATATTGGCTCATTTTATTTTGTACCCCTAGATGTTTAGTGATTTAAAAACAAGAGCAAACAAACAGACAAAAAAACCTATTCTGAAATGTGCCCAGAAAGAAGGGAGACCACTGGTCAGGTTTGAGGAGCCAACTCTAGTAGGCTTTTGCTTCATAGATTCTCTAACAGAAGTGCCCAAGGAGAGAGCTTCTCTCTACGCATGATATGAAAGTGCATATTGCCCTGTAATCTCAGCACTTTGGGAGGCCGAGGCCAGCAGATCACCTGAGGTCAGGAGTTTGAGACCAGCCTGGCCAACGTGGTAAAACCCCATCTCTACTAAAAGTACAAAAATTAGCCAGGTGTGATGGCGGGCGCCTGTAATCCCAGCTACTCAGGAGGCTGAGGCAGGAGAATCGCTTGAATCCAGGAGGCAGAGGTTGCAATGAGGTGAGTATCACGCCATTGCACTCCAGCCTGGGTGACAAGACGAGATTTCATCTCAAAAAACAAACAAACAAACAAAAAACTGCATATTGGTGTACCCTTCCAAGCAAGAATCAAACTTCTATATGGCAATCAGAGTATAAGATTCTTATGTCAAAACATTTTTTAATACTCCAACATAGCTAGATTGATTCTACTCAATAGGTATAGATTAAAATTAAGAGAAAGTAACTAATAGCACGATAAAATTGTATTGAATGCTACTAAATACTATCTTTAATAGTCTAATTTTTTGTAATGTTATTTTTACTGAGATTAAATTTGATTTCAGGAACAATGTAAGCTGTTATTTGGCTTTCAGGTGCAAAAAATAAAGTTTGAGGATGAGTTTGGGTATTAGAAAATGATAAAGATTAATTTTGCTATTTTGAAGTTCAGTACTTCAGTTGAGATAAGATAGACAAGATAATGTTGAATAGAAAAACATCTTTGTCTTGTTCCTGAAAGCATGTATCTTACACCTTTAAATATAAGGTTAGCAACAGTTATCTTTTTTAAAAAATTTCCTTTATTAGGTTGAGGAAGTTTTGTTTTATAATTTATTGAGTATTTTGATTTTGAAACACCTGGATTTTGTTAATTTTATTATCCACTTTGATGGTCATGTTTATGTCCTTTATTCTGTTAATATAGTGTATTATATTGATTGACTTTTTAATGTTAAACCAACCTTGCATTGTAGAATAAATCTCACTAGATCATAAGATACAATTATTTTTATATATTGCTGAATTCAATTCTCTAGTATTTCGATGAAGGCTTTTGCATCTATACTTGTAAGGAACATTGGTCTATAGTTAGTTAGCCTTATTGTTTTTTTTTCTTCTGATACCTTTTTTTCTGAATATCAGGCTAATATTGGCTT
Organism: Colobus angolensis palliatus; assembly: GCF_000951035.1. Taxonomy (NCBI): domain Eukaryota; kingdom Metazoa; phylum Chordata; class Mammalia; order Primates; family Cercopithecidae; genus Colobus; species Colobus angolensis. Next base: position 1,784,478 of record NW_012118688.1, read on the forward strand.
CTTAGAATGAATTATAGAGTGGTGTCTCCACTTCTATTTTGGCAGAATTTGTGAAGGACTGAATTAATTATTTAAATTGGTGTTATATTTCATCATTGAAGTCATCTAGTCCTCAGCATTTTTTTAAAAAATGTTAATTTTAAACTAGGTATTGAAGGAACATACCTCAAAATAATAAGAGCCGTCTATGACAAACCCACAGCCAACATCACACTAAATGGGCAAAAGATGGAAGTGTGCCCCTTGGCAACCAGCAAAGTCAAGGTTGCTCTCTCTCACTACTCCTATTCAACTTAGTATTGTAAGTCCTGGCCAGAGCAACCAGGCAAGAGAAAAAAATAAAGGGCATCTAAATAGGAAGTCAAATTTTCCCTGTTTTCAGATGACATGATTCTATATATAGAAAATCCCATAGTCTCAGTCCAAAAGCTCCTTAAGGTGATAAACAACTTTAGCAAAGCTGCAGGATGCAAAATCAGTGGACAAATCACTAGCATTCCTTTTATTTTTTTTTTCCTTTGGATATGGAGTCTCGCACTGTTGCCCAGGCTGGAGTGCAGTGGCGCAATCTCGGCTCACTGCAAGCTCTGCCTCCAGGGTTCACGCCATTCTCCTGCCTCAGCCTCCCTAGTAGCTAGGACTACAGGCTGCTGCCACCATGCCTGGCTAATTTTTTGTATTTTTAGTAGAGATGGGGGGGGTTTCACTGTGTTAGCCAGGATGGTCTCAATCTCCTGACCTCGTGATCCGCCCACCTCAGCCTCCCAAAGTGCTGGGATTGCAAGCTGGTTTCTTTTTTTTTTTTTTTGTTAGATGGAGTCTCACTCTGTTGCCCAGGTTGGAGTGCAGTGGTGCGATCTCAGCTCACTGCAACCTCCATCTCCCCAATTCAAGTGATGCTCCTGCCTCAGCCTCTCAAGTAGCTGGGAGTACAGGTGTGTGCCACCACACCTGGCTAATTTTTGTATATATTTTTAGTAGAGATGAGGTTTTGCCATGTTAGCCAGGCTGGTCTCGAACTCCTGACCTCAGGTAATCCACCCACCATGGCTTCCCAATATGCTGGGATTATAGGTGTGAACCACTACAACAGGCCAAAAACCACTACAATTTTTATATACCAACAACCAAGCCAAGAGCCAAATCAGGAATGCAATTTCATTCACAATTGCTACAGAAAGAATAAAATACCTAAGAATATAACTAACCAGGGAGGTATATTCTTTCCCAAAAGAAGGGAAATGTGTATTCATGTCCATACAAAGACCTTTATGTGAATGCTTATAGCAACATTATTCACAATAGCTTAAAAGTAGAAACAACCCAAATGTCCATCACCTGATAAATGGATGAACACAATGTGGTATATCCATACACTAGGATATTATTTGACAGTATAAAGGAACAAATTGCTGATATGTCCTGCTAGATGAATAAACCACAAAAATGTTATTTTAAGTGAATGCAACTAGATATAAGAGAGTACATTTTGTATGATTCCATTTATGTGAAATTTCCAGAAGAGACAATCTGTAGAGTAGATCAGTGGTTACCTGGAGTTAGGCAAATTGGCATGAAGAAGCTCTTGGGGGTGATGGAACCATTCTAAAACTTAATTATGGTGATGATTACACAATTCTATAAATTTACTAAAAACCATTGAATTGTACCCTTTTGGCGAAATATATCTCAATACAGCTGTTAGAAGTGTAAAAAAATTATTAATGTAATCTGTTTGCTGTTATAGGTCTGTATTTATAAAATGTTCTGTTTCTTCTTGAGAAATTTCATCTAAGTTACCTAATATATTGACATACATGTGTTAATGGTGTTATTCTTTTTTATTTCTGTAAGGTAGGTAATAATTTAGTTCCTTCTTTCATTCCCGATTTTATAAAATTAAGCCATCTCTCTTTTTATCTTGGTCAGCATATCTAAAGGTTTGTCTGTTTTGATGATATTTTCAAGATCCAACTTTTGGTATTTCTGATTTGCTGTATTATTTTTGATTCTTTATTTCATTCATTTACACTTTATACTTTATTTTCTATTTTTTTCTGTTTGATTTGATCTTCTATTCTTATTTTTAAGTGTGGAATGTTAGGGCACTGATTTGAGATATTTCACTTGTTAAATATAGGTTTTACAGCTACATACTTTCCTCTAAATACTGTTTTACATTTACCCCAAAAGTTTTGATATGTTTTATTTTCATTTTTACTCTTCAAAATGTTTTGCAATTTCTCACATAATTTATTTTTCACCTATTAGTTATTTGGTGTGTCTTGTTTAATTTCCACATATTTGTGCGTTTACCTAGTTTGTTTCTCTTATTGATTTCTAATATAATTTCCTTATAGTTAGAGAACACATTTAGGTCATTTAAATCACTTTAAATTTATTGCAACTTGTTTCATGGCACTCTATGTAGGTTATTTAACTATGTTGCAGTAAGTCTAAAACAACTAATGATTACATCTGGATGTGTATGTGTATGTGTGTGTGCACATGTGTGCAATGGTGAAATGAAGGGAATGCTCATTATTTTAAAAATAAACTTGGTAAGATTAGTTTTTCAAACATGTATTCTTATTATTCTGATTTTTAAAAACCCTTTAAATAAAAAGAAACTAAGTAAGTCTTTTCTCACAAGTTAATATTCTGATAAATTAAGGTATGTCATTCACCTATATAATGTTTATATCTCACATGTACGTAGAAGTATGCAGACATACACACACACGCAGACAGACACACACACACACACACACGCATGCACACTCTTTCAACAAGAAGAAAACCTAAGTGTTATGCAGTAATTTATAGGTTTTTTGAAATTTTGTTAAGGCCAAGTTTATACACTTTTCTAATACGTCTATATTGTGATTTTATATTTTCATATAATTGAAATATATATAAAACATTTTTCTTAAGGATCATTGAAAATTAGAAAAATCTATAATGCAATTTAAGTATCTTACATGACTTTTTTGGAGAATGTATTATGTATAATATATTTAGACAATAGTTCACAAACACTGTCAGCAATTTAAAAAGTTCTAAGTATTTCTTAATGTTTAGGATTCTAGAAATTGATTATAAAATTAAAATGAATTATAGATATTTAAACTTCTGTGGAGTGCCACACTTTGCTTAGATTCTGAATCATTCTATGTTAACTGGGTGTTTTAAAAGAAGATTTACTCACTGTATTGGAGTGTAATTCACTTCAACAATGAGAAGAACATATAAACTCCTGCAGAGACAACACACCCTTTGAGAATTTGTTCTATAAATCTGTGCCAGTAAGGCAGATTGATTATCTGGTTTCCAGTCATTTCAAATGTCCTCCACTATATTTATTGCTAGGTGTAAGTTGTCTGTCTTTGTGCATATGTCAAAATGTAAATAGCAAATTGATGCTCTCTTGGTTGACCTATATAGCAGGAAAATGTGAAATCAACAATACATGATTGATTTATTGTTAGTTGTAAACCTTCCTTTCCTACACTGTACCAAGTTTGAGCACAACCTGAAGTGCTAGTGGTCAATTGCAGTTGTATTTGGCATCTTCAAATGGATTTGTTTATTTTCTGTAAGTCACTCAAGCTCCACCTTTTCTTGTGGGCTACTAATGTGTCTGTCTATAGAATTGTACTTCCTATATGGTAGTCACTACCTGCATGTGGCTATTTGAATTAAAGCTTAAATTTATTAAAATTAAGCTCAACAGAAATGCTGTTTCTTTATCACAATACCTACATTTCACGTTCTGTGGATTCACACGTGGCTATTATACAATGCAGAGCATTTTCTTCATGACAGAAAGTTTCACTGGACAGCACTACTATAGATCTTTCCCTATTATTACTCTTATTTTTCCTGCTGCTGTAACCCAAGTTCTGCCCTGAAGCACAGGCTGGTTCATCTTCAGTGGCTTAGTTACTCTGCAACTCTTTGCAACTCTCATCTTTGTTGCTCTGTATTTTCCCTGCAGTTTTTGAACGTGAGGGAGAATTGTTCATGCTTTTTATTTTTCCTACTAGCCTTTATCTGCGATCTAAGGATATGTAGAACCTTGGGTAAACCTTTCATAACGGTTATTCTAGATTTACAATCATTCTTACAGGAAGCTAAGAATAATTCCTTACGGATTAAAGGAAAGGACATTTGAATGACACCTACTCCTTTTCAATTCATAAACATCTCTGTCTACCAACACTGGACTGGGTACTGAAATCTGACTTCATTAGAATGTCCTTTTCAATTTGAGGTATTCCTGTCTTTGAATGACAACATTTGGGAAATCACTTAAAATAGCACACATCACAAAACGTTCAAAGTTTTCCTTCCTCATTGAATACCTCAGTGATTTTATAATGATAGGGCTCGTCTTTTCTTTCAATGTGTCACTTAGTTTCTGTGTAAAAAATAAGTTTTGTATTCTTGCAGTTTTTTTGAAGGGAGAAGATTTCCATGGGCGAAGGAATCATGGAACCTTCTAATTTGGCATTCTGTGTAATTATAGACCTACTTTGGATAAAAACATATTTTATGCAAATTGTGTGTGAAGATGTCAGTTAAGAGAAGACAAGTCCAGTATGACTTTTCACCTATACATACTTGATAATCAGAGAAGGCAGGGATTAACCCTTAGCCTTGTGAATTCACCACACAGTTTCAGAAAAATTGTATGTTTCAGGAGGGAGAAACACTTCATACTTATAAGACAGTTAAGGGCTGAGACGAGTACATTGAATTATCTCGATAATTACCAACAGTCATTATCATTGACAGTCACCAACAATCATCAACAAAGACAGCATCAGACATTTTAAAATAAAGCCATCAGTGTGGTCCTGTGTTGAACCTATCCCATAACTTCAGCTTTCCACTCCTATCATCCCTAACTTTCGGACCCAGCACTAGACTCAAAGACAGACAGTGAAGACTCAAGCCCCAGTAACTGTCGACTCAATTCATCATGACTCAGATTCCTCTTTATTTCAGTCATTCTCCAAAATTGGAGCATCCTGTGAATAGCTTCTCTTCTCTGTCAGCTCTGATTCTTCTCACACTTAGCTTCCCTTCCCTTTTTCTCTGCCCTCTAGAATCCCCACACTTCTGTAAGTCCTCTATATTTTTCTGGGCTTCCTTTTTCTTCATGATTTCTTCTTATTGGGAACATGGCTATCTCCACAGCACCGTTTTTTAAATAGCTTTTCCTATGAATCTTGCTGTGGGTCTAGAAGTGATCCTTTCTGGAGGCCTTGTTCCCTGGGGTGATTTTTCTAGAGGGTCCTTATCTGTTAAAAATGCCTGCTTCTGGCTAGGTGTGATGGCTTACTCCTGTAATCCTAGCACTTTGGGAGGTTGAGGTGGGCAGATTACCTGAGGTCGGGAGTTCGAGACTAGCCTGGCCAACATGGTGAAACCCTATCTCTACTCAAAATACAAAAAATAGCCGGGCATGGTGACGTTCACCTGTAATCTTAGCTACTAGGGAGTCTGAGGCAGGAGAATTGCTTGAACCCAGGAGGAGGAGACTGCAGTGAGCCGAGATCACACCACTGCACTCCAGCCTGAGTGACAGAGTGAGACTCTGTCTCGAAAAAATTAATAAATAAAATAAATAATTTTAAAAAGCCTGCTTCTTTGAACTTTGAACTTTTATTGTGTGAGTTTGCCAGTTCCCCTCTTGTGAAATCTCTGGTGAGTGGTCTCTTGTGAATAGTCATCTTCAGACATGCTCCTGGTCACTGCCAACCAGACTCATAGTATATCCGGCACCCTACTCATCTCATTTTCTGAATGATTTCAGTATCCACATGGAGGTTTATCCAGAACCCTGACCTCGCACTTCCTTTTTCTTCACATTTCTATTGATGTGGAAGAAACTAAGTGACACATTGAAAGAAAAGACGATTCCTATCATTATAATTTTCCGTTTCTTCACATTTCCAGTCCCCTCAGCTTCTGTTAAAAACTAATCTCCATCCAGCAATCAGATGAAGATGACAGTTTGGGAAACATACTCTTCAGCAGTGTTTGACTTTAAAATATGAGTCCATGTTATTAATACATAAAAAAGCCTTAAAAATAAAATAGTAGCCTAAAATAATAGTACTATTATAATATGTATGATATTAATACTCAAATTAAGAAAAAAAGCAGATGAACCAGAAGTGCAAAAACAGAAATGAGACACAAAATATAACTAGCTGCTGCTGATTAAATACTAAGATTCCAGGGAAATAAGATCAAAGTTTTTGTTGTTTTTACTTTAGCTATGAAATATCAAAACAGGTTGTATTTGAACCTGAAATACTACATCTTTATGTAATTTATTCCTTGATGTCTGCATGCTAGTGCCACTGCAGAAATAGATTATCATGGGAATGAGTTGCTTGCTGTTTTGGCAAAAGAGTTGAAACCTCCAGGAAAATAACATATGAGCAGTATTTTATGCTTCTATAATTTGGTTATAAGAATAGACTGTACATAACATTCTATGACAGAAAATAGAATTGGCAGTGGTATGGCCAGTTAAAGTTAAATAAAAATAGAAACCCAAGTGTTTTGCCTATTAGGGCAATATGAATGACTAGAGCTGAACATATGCACTTAATAATATTCAGCTCCTCATTTTATTTAAAACTGTTTAGATTGTCAGCACTGAGTTTATGAGTATAGCACAGCACTAGGTATATGTACCTTTGAACCCGTCAATGCTTATTGTCATGATCTTGGAGGTTTTGGCATGTGAGAAGTACTATTATTCTTCCCTTTTCACATTTAAAATATTCACATTCTTGCCTGTTTTCTACCTCTCACCTCTAGAAGCTTACTAAGGTACCATGAAGTAACAGGGTTGACCATCTTAATATTTTTTAAACCTAAATAATGTAAGGTTTTGGTAAAAAAAATCAACACAAAGTTTAAAGCATGTCATTAGAAAAAATGAATTTTTATTTTAAATTATTTGTAATGTAACTTGAAATGCAATAAGAATTTTCTCATGCATATGTAAATATTTTAGCATTGATATTACTTCTGTAGTGTTTTCAGCTTTAGTATAGAGCAATTTTATTTTTATCAATTTAAATTTCTAATAAATTATGTAATTTATAATTTTATTTTCAAAATTGAGATTTGAATCTAAAGAGATAATAATGGTATTCTCTTTGAATTAACCCTTTTTTATATGGTTGATAGTAATGTCTATAATCTCATTTTTTATTTTAGCTGTTCATGTCTCCTCTCATTTGTTTACTGTCAGACTAGTTTAAAGTTTTGTAATTTTTTTTTTTTTTTCTTTTTGAGACGGTGTCTTGCTCTGTTGCCTAGGCTGGAGTGCAGTGGCACGATCTTGGCTCACTGCAAGCTCCGCCTCCTGGGTTCACGCCGTTCTCCCTCCTCAGCCTCCCGAGTATCTGGGACTACAGGCGCACACCACCACACCTGGCTAATTTTTTTTTGTATTTTTAGTAGAGACGGGGTTTCACCGTGTTAACCAGGATGGTCTCGATCTCCTGACCTCGTGATCTGCCTGTCTTGGCCTCCCAAAGTGTTTTGTCATTTTAAAAATATTTTTAAACAACCAACTTTTTGTTTTATTGATTGTTATGATTTCTCTGTTGATATTCTCATTTTATGTATACATTATTTTCATGATATTCTTTTGTTCTTTTCTATGGTTTCCTTTAGTTCCATGAACATATTTAAGACAGTGGCTTTAAAGTCTTTTTCTAATAAGTCCTATGGCTGGACTTTCTTCATAATCTTTGTTTTGTTTTGCTTTTGGTTATTGAAAACTGGACATTTGAATATTATAATATGGTAACTCTGTATATCAGATTATCCTCCTTTCCCTGGGTTTACTCTTCTTATTGAAGGCTGTAGTCATCCATTTGCTTATTGACTTTTCAAAACTATTATTACAAAGAATACATTCTTTGCTATGCATGGTCACTGAAGTGTCTGTTCCTTTAGCTGGTGTTGAGTAGTGTTTTGAGATATATTTCCTTGAATGCCTAGAACTAAAATAATCAGACATATAAACAAAAACAGCTATCATAGTCTTTTTGGATAGAGTGTCCTGAGGCACTTCTTTATCAGTTAGTGAGGTTGTTTACAACAATTTCTTAGTTTTTATTTACCACTTGAACTTAACCTAGAGTCAGACAAAGATGAAAGTTTAGCAACTTCTCAGGTATTTTCTGAGCACATGTCCTACTCTGAGTATCCTTGATGCTTTCTAAATTCTCCAGGGCAGTTTTAAATGCCTTAATTTCTCTAAAAGCTCCCCTACTTTTATTTCCAGCCTTTAGGTAGTGTTTGCATGTCTCAACCATAATCTGTCAGGTGGCTTTGGGTTTTTTGTTTATCTTAAAATATTTTTCAGCAATTTCACTGCTTTTCTGCCTTGAGTGAGTTCAAAGATAGGCAAAACATGGCAAGCACCTTGCATCAGTCCTTCATGTACCCCCAAGAAGGTTAGAAGAGATAAACACAATAATTTCTGAATGAAGTCTGTTCTGTTTCATCAAAAACCAGGTACCTTTGTTTAAGTTCCTTGTAGATTGTGGGTGTTAGACCTTTGTCAGATGGGAAGATTGCAAAAATTTTCTCTCATATTGTAGGTTGCCTGTTCACTGTGATGCTAGTTTCTTTTGCTGAGCAGAAGCTCTCTAATTTAATTAGATCCCATTTGTCAATTTTGGCTTTTGTTACAATTGCTTTTGGTGTTTTAGTCATGAAGTCTTTGCCCATGCCTATGTCCCGAATGGTATTGCCTAGGTTTTCATCTACGGTTTTTATGGTTTGGGGTTTTACATTTAAGTCTTTAGTCCATCAAAGGATATGAACAGATACTTCTCTAAAGAAGACATTTATGTGACCAGCAAACATAAAAAAGGCTCATCATCACTTGTCAGTAGAGAAATGCAAATCAAAATTACAATGACATACCATCTCACGCAATGAATGTGATTATTAAAAAGTCAGGAAACAATAGATGCCGGTGAGGCTGTAGAGAAATAGGAACACTTTTAGACTGTCGGTGGGAGTGTAAATTAGTTCAACCATTGTGGAAGACAGTGTGACGATTCCTCAAGGATCTAGAACCAGAAATACCATTTGCCCCATCTATTCCATTACTGGGCATATACCCAAAGGATTATACATCTTTCTACTATAAAGACACATGCACACGTATGTTTATTGCAGCACTATTTACAATAGCAAAGACTCGGAACTACCCCAAATGCCCATGCATGCATGATACACTGAATAAAGAAAACGTGGCACATATATACCATGGAATACTATGCAGCCATAAAAAAGAATGAGATCATGCCCTTTGCAGGGACATGGATGAAGCTGAAAGCCATCATCCTCAGCAAACTAACACAGGAACAGAAAACAAACACCACATGTTCTCATTCATAAGTGGGAGTTGGACAATGAGAACACATGGACACAGGGAGGGGAACAACACACAGTGGGGCCTGTTGGTGGATGGAGGGCAAAGGGAGGTAGAATATTAGGACAAATAGCTAATACATGCGGGGTTAAAACCTAGATGACAGGTTGTTAGGTGCAGCAAACCACCATGGCACATGTATACCTATGTAACAAACCTACACATTCTGCACATGTATCCCGGAAGTTAAAGTAAAATAAAAAATTAAATTAAGTTAAAAAAATAAAGAAAACTGATCCCAGGATCTTGCACTGGGGAATGAAGGCCGCTAGCCTCAAGACAACTGCTGAGTCAGAGAGAGTGGAACAAGGGCAAGTAAAAGTGCCACAAAACTTTCCTACTGTTTTTAAGTTGTCTTTTTTTGTTTTGATTCAGTATTTACTTGATTGCTGTAAACTTTTGACTTTTTTCCAGTTTTGACAACATGGTTCCTGCCAGTTTTTGCGTGTTTTTGGTGTTTCTGTGGGGCCATGGACATTTGGAGCTGCCTGTTTACCATTTAGCTGAAGCCAACCTTTTTAGTTTTGATACAACCCCCAAACAAGATCGACTCTTTCTTTTCTCTTTGATGCAGACTTTTTGTGTTTTCATCTAGACTGGACCACATATTCTTTTCTTTTTTCAAAATAAGGGGCTAGCACTATATAATTGCAAATATATTTTGTAGCTCTGAGTGTTAATTGTTTTATGATTCACCTGCCTAGGTGCCGATATTGTCAGTCCATTTTGGATTTTGAATCCAGATGTATAAAACTCAGAGCCAAGGAATTCGCTTTAACTTTTTAAAAAATGTGCATACACTAAAAGTCTCTTTCTGATATATGAACATTAACAAATATATACAATTGAGCAAAAAATACCAAAATCAATATAGAGAACAGTTGCATCACCTTCTGTACATTTTTCTTGTGTGTATTACTATAGGCTGTGAAGGGTACTAGGTGAATGAGGGGTAGGTGTTGGTGGTTAATGGGTACAAAAACATAGTTAAAAATAATGAATTAAGACCTAGTATTCAACCTCTCCTCCACCTCTAGTCCATGGCAAACACTAATCTGAATTTGACCCCATAATTTTGCATTTTATGGAATGCCACATAAGTGAAATCATAAGGTATTCATAAGATAATCGTGAGGTTTTCAGTCTGACTTCTCTCACTTAGCATAATAAATTTGAAATTCATCCACATTATTGTATGCAACAGTAGTTCATTCTTTTATTGTTGAAAAATAAGTTTGTTATTCATTCACCATTTGGAGAGCATTTGGATTATTTTCAATTTTTGGCAATAATGAATAGGTTGTATGAATAAGTTTCACTTCTCTTGGGTAAACACCTAAATCTGGGAGTCCTGAGCTTTATGTGAAATATATACTTAACTTTCTAATAATGAAGAAACTTGTTTTTCAAAGTAACCGTAAAATTTTGCATTCTCATCAGCAATGTATAAGTGTTTTACGTGTTCACATGTTATTTTTGTTTAAGCAATTGTGATAGGTGTGAAGTGATATCTCATATGGTTTCAATTTGCTTTTCCTTAATATGAAACATCTTTCCATGTGCTAATGTGTAATTTGTATCGCTTCTTTTTTGAAGTGTCTTTTCAAATATTTCACCAACTTGTTTCATTAATTCATTTTTTTAAATTGAACTTTGAGTGTTCTTTATGTACTTTGGATACAAGATAGATTTTTTGTGAGAAATGGGTTTTTGACTTATACTTTTATTAATGTCTTTTAAAATAACAGACTAAACAATTGATACTGTACAATTTAATTGCTTTTTAATAGATGGTTTAATAGATGGCTGCTTTTGTATTTAAGAATCTTTGCTTACCCAAGGATTACGAGGATTTTTTTCCCTATAATTTCTTCCTAAATATTTACCGCTTTGGATTTTATATTTAAAATCTGGTTCCTTTTGAATGAATAAGAATTATTTTAAAAATTTATTTTTATCTTTTAGAATTATTTTTGAACTCATTAAAAGTGAACCATCTTGTTTTTAAAAAATGTGGTTCAATGTCACAAGATAATTTTATTTTTTAAAAATACTTTTTAAAAACTGCGGTTTGGCTAAATAATATCCCATATTTCTCAAAGCAAAAATTAACAAGTATAATGTATTTTTTTTTCTCTCAGGTGACAATAGTTAAATTTATCATTCAAGTTCAGATTAATTTCTTTGAGTCTTCAAAGCTCTACACTAAATATTTGTCCAGTTCTCCTTCGAATCCAAAAACAGTACCACTGATCCGACCATGTTATGTTCAAGCTACTGGTATGTAACAAAAAATAATCAATCGGTGTGGGTAGGCCAAAGATTTGCACTTAAGTGTCTAAAAGATAAAAAATAGAATATGCTATTTATTTTTCATAAATGGAAATATTAGAAAATAAAATTTTAAGAGGATTCCTTTGTGTGTCACTTAAATTGTGTCTATGAGATTTGAATGTTGATAAACAGCACAGATATAATCTCTGGCAAGCAACTTGCTAAAAAAAGAGAGTAGAATTAAAATCAGGCCAATTTAGTATGTTATTGTGTGGTCAAGTTTAAATAATTAAGACAAAATATAAATTATTAAAATATTACAAAATGCATTTAATATAAAAAAATAATAATTTTAAGAACATATCTGTCTTCCAAAGGGATTGATTACTAAAAGACTAAGTACATGAAAAGAAGAAGTATTTTACAAATTTGAAAGTTTTGCTGAATTTTTATCTACTCATTTTCTTCAAATATTTAAAGATAAAAACTGATATACTCCGCAAATTACATTTTTGCAAGTTGGCTTTGCTTTCAATTATATATGTGTATTTTTCATGAAAAGAAAATAAATCTATATTTTGTTTTTATAGTTCTGATATTAAGTTAAATTGTCATTAATTATAAAATAGTAGGGAGTATCATATCAGTTAATAATTGCATTTGGTAACTAGTAAGAGAGGTCTCATGAAAATAGCATGCACATGATAAAAATATTTCACTCTCATTTAAAATCCAGAATTAGGAATTCCACAGCTGATATGGAGGCTCAATGAGGTTAAAGTTTTTCCCTTTGTTTTAAGAATTTCTTTTGGAAAGTAGTCATCATCTAATATTGCTTCCTGAATTAGGTAGATAAGCTTTCAAAACACTTGTTTGAAAATTAGAAATTAAGATAGCATTGTTAAAGAAAATTGGAAAATGTAGAAACAAAAATATTATCTGAAATTCAAATATTTAAAGTGCTCTTAATATTTTGATATCTTTTTTGTTCTATACATTGCTTTTGTTAATTTATTTTTTAAATATACTTGTGATCTTACTCCTTATGCTAAGTGGAAACCAGCTCTATTTCATTTTATTTTTTAATTTTTAATTTTTGGAGGCGCAGAGTAGATGTACATCTTTATGGGGTACATGAAATGTTTTGATATTGGCATGCAATGGGTAATAATCACATCATGGAGTATGGGGTATCCATCCCATCAAGCATTTATTTTTTTGTGTTACAAACAATTCAATGATACTCTTTTGGTTATTTTTAAGTGTATAATTAAATTATTATTGACTATAGTCACCCTGTGGTGCTAGCTAATACTAAGTCTTATTCATTCTTTCTAATTATCCTTTTGTGCCCATTAACCATCCCCTCATCCTCCCCCTCATCCACCTACTACCCTTCACAGCCTATAGTAACCATCCTTCTACTCTCTGTCTCCATGAGTTCAATCGTTTTCATTTGTAGATTCCACAAATAAGTGAGAACATGTGATGTTTGTCTTTCTGTGCTTGGCTTATTTCATTTAGCATAATGACCTCCAGTTGCATTCATATTGTTGCTAATGACAGGATCTCTTTCTTTTTATGGATAAGCAGTACTCCATTGTATCTGTACCACATTTTCTTTATCCAGTAATCTGTTGATAGAACCTCAGGTTGCTTTCTAATGTGGCTATCAATGAACAGTGCTGCAACAAGCATGTGAGTGCAGATATCTCTTTGATACACTGATTTCCTTTCTTTTGCGTATATGCCCAACAGTGGGATTGCTGGATCATATGCTAATCTTTTTTTTTTTTTTCGAGGAAATTTCAAACTTTTCTCCATAGTGGTTCTACTAATTTGCATTCCCATCAACCAACAGTGCGCAAGGGTTCGCTCCTTCCCTCTTCTCTGTATCCTCACCAGCATTGGTTTTTGCCTATCTTTTGGACAAAAGCCATTTTAACTGAGGGGAGATGATATCTCATGTAGTTTTGATTTGCATTTCTCTGATGATCAATGATGTTGAGCACATTTTCATGCGTCTGTTTGCCATTTGTATGTTTTCTTCTGAAAAATGTCTATTCTTTTGCTCAATTTTAAATTGGATTATTATATTTTTTCTCATAGAGTTGTTTGAGGTCCTTACATATTCTGGCTGTTAACCCATTTGAAGCTTGAAGTTTCCTCCAAAAAATACAAATAAAGCTAGCATATGAGCCAGCAATCCCACTGCTGGGCATATACCCAAAAGAAAGGAAATCAGTATATCAAAGAGATACCTGCACTTCCATGTTTGTTGCAGCACTATTCATGATAGCCAAATTAGGAAGCAACCTAAGGTTCCATCAACAAATTACTGGATAAAGCAAATGTGGTACAGAGACAACCTTGTCAGATGAGTATTATGCAAATATTTTATCCCATTCGGGTATTGTCTCTTCACTTTGTGGATTGTTTACTTTGCTGTGCAGAAGCTTTTTTAATTTGATGTGATATCACTTGTCCAGTTTTGCTTTGGTTGCCTGTGCTTATGAGTATTATTCAAGAAATTTTTGCCTGGACCAATGTCCTGGAGAGTTTCCCCAATGTTTCCTTGTAGAAGTTTCATAGTTTGAAGTCTTGAATTTAAGTCTTTAATTACTTTTTATTTTTCTTTTTTGTATGGTGAGAGTGGTGTAGTTTCATTCTTCTGCATACGGATATCCAGTTTTCCTGTAGCATTTATTGAAGCAAGTCTTTTCCCCATTGTGTTTTCTTGGCTTTTTTGTTGAAAATGAGTTCACAGTAGGTGTGTGGATTTGTTTCTGGTTTGTCTATTTCATTGCATTTGTCTATGTGTCTGTTTTTCTGCCAGTACCATGCTGTTTTGATTATTATAGCTGGGCAGTATAAAGTCAGGTAATGTTATTCCTCTAGTTTTGAACTTTTGCCTAAGATAGTGGATCTTTCGTGGTTCCATATAAATTTTAAGATTGCTTTTTCAATTTCTGTGAAGAATGTCATTGGTATTTTGATAAGGATTAGATTGAATCTGTAGATTGCTTTGGGTAATATGGATATTTTTTACAATAGTGACTCTTCCAAACCGAGAACATGAAATATCTCATTCTTTTGGCACCCTCTTCAATTTCTTAATGTTTCATAATTTTCATTGTAGAGATCTTTCACTTCTTTGATTAAGTTAATTTCTAGGTACTTAATTTTATTTATGGCCTTTGTAAATGGGATTACTTTTAAAATTGCTTTTTCATATTGTTTGCTATTGGCATATAGAAATCTACTGGTTTTTCTGTTGATTTTGTATCTTGTAACTCTACTGAATTTGTCATTTATAATATTTTTTGATATAGTCTTTAGATTTTTCCAAATACAAGATAATGTTGCTCTGCAAACAAGGTTAATTTTACTTGTTCCTTTCCAGTTTGTATGCCTTTATTTCTTTCTCTTGTTTGATTGCTCTGGCTAGGATTTCCAGTACTATGTTGAATAACAGTGGAGAAAGTGAATATCCTTGTCATGTTTCATATCTTAGAGGAAGGCTTTCAGTTTGATACTATCTGTGCGTCTGTCATGTATGACTTTTATTACGTTGAGGAATTTTCCTTCTATCCCCAGTTTTTTGAGGGCTTTTATCATGAAAGGATGTTGAATTTCATCAAGTGTTCTTTCAGCATTAATGGAAGTGATCACATGGTTTTTGTCCTTCATTCTGTTGATATGATTGATCACATTGATTGATTTGCATATATTGTTCCATTCTTGCATCCCAGGGATAAATCCCACTTGGTCATGATGAATGATCATTTTAATATATTGCTGAATTTGATTTGCTAGTATTTTGTTGAGGATTTTTGCATCAATATTCATCAGCGATATTGGCCTGTCCTCTCTTTTTTTTTTTTTTTTTGATGTGTCATTGTCTGGTTTTGGTATCAGAGGAATACTGGCTTCATAGAATGAATTTGGAAGTATTCCATTGTCTTCTATTTTTCAGAATAGTTTGAGGAAGATTGGTGTTAGTTTTTCTTTAAATGATTGGTGGAATACAACAGTGATGATACCAGGTTTTCTTTACTAAGAGACTTTTTATTATGTCTTGAATCTCATTACTTGTTATTGGTCTGTTGAAGTTTGGAATTGCCCCCTGGTTCTGCAGTAATGCTCCTCACACGGGGGCACCAGTTGTGGGGGGTGTGTCCCTTGCAGACTCCTGACCCAGCGACAGATGAATGAAGTACACTGACACACAGATATTCTGCTTTGCCAGTCCAGCTGAGTGTCTGAGCCTCTTACAGACTCCAGCAGAGTTCTGTAAACAGTTGAGACTGCAGCCTCAATCCGTCAGTGAGACTTGCATTTATTTAGTAAAGATTAAAAGGTCGTGAGTAAACATCACTAGAGGGTGAAGATTCAAGGCCAGGTTCCTAGGCCTAAAGCAAACACCATTTGCAGGTAATAAACTTCTGCTGACCTCCTCCCCCCCTCCCCCCACCCAGTGGGAGACAGTTAAGCACCTGTGGTAGGACAAAGGTTAGTCTTAGGCACATATAAGTAAACAGGTTAGTAAGATAAACTCCACACGTTCCTTTGTACTTGCACCCTAATCTTTCTGGCTTCTGCAAAGAGACCCTGGCTGCCTTCAGCCAAGCAATGTGAAGCTATGCAAACTCTCAGGCCTTCCAAGAGAGTTTGTCGCTATTTCTATAACTATCTTTAACATTTTTCCCACTAGCCTGACTGAACCCCAACATGGTTCAACCTTGGTGCATTGTATGTGTCTAGGAATTTATCAGTTTCTCCTAGATTTTTCCAATTTATTAGTTTATAGTTGCTCATAGTAGCCACTAATGACCCTCTGAATTTCTGCAGTATCAGTTATAATAAGCCTTTTTTAAATCTCTGATTTTATTTATTTGGATCTTCTCTCTTGCTTTTTAGTCTAGCTAAAGGTTTGTCAATTTTGTTTAACTCTTCAAAAAAATCAACTTTGTGTTTCACTGATCTTTTGTACTCTCTTCATTTCATTTTTTAAAATTTATGCTCTGATCTTATTTCTTTTTTTCTACTAATTCTGGTTTGTTCTTGTTTTTATAGTTTTTAAAGATGCATCATTAAGTTATTTGGAGATTTTCCTCTTTTCTGATGTAGACACTTATAGCTATAAACTTTGCTTTTAGTATTGCTGTTGCTGTATCCTATAGGTTTGGATATGTTGTTTTCTTTCTGTCAATTTGTATAGTTTTCAAAATTCCTCTTATTATTGATTTCTTGTTTTGTTCAATTGTAATCAGAGAAGATGCTTGATATAATTTCAAATTTTGAATGTTTTAAGACTTGTTTTGGGACCTGACATACGATTCTTCATTAAGAATGATCCATGTGTTGAGAAGAAGAATATGTATTCTGTAGCCATTGGATGAAATATTTTGTATGTATCTATTAGATGCTTTTGGTCTATAGTGTAGATTAAGTCAAATGCTTCTTTTTGGATTTTCTGTTTGAGAGATCTGTCCAATGTGGAAGGTGGAGTGTTGAAGACTCTAGCTATTATTGCATTCAGATCTATTTGTTTCTTTAGGTCTAATAATATTTACTTTGCATATCTGAGTGCTCCAGGGTTGGGTGCATATACGTTTATAATTGTTATATTCTCTTGCTGAATTGACTCCTTTATCATTATATAGTGACCTTCTTTGTCTCTTCTTATAATTTTTGCCTCGAAACCTATTTTGTCTGATAAAAGTGCAGCTACTCCTGCTGTTTTTTAGTTTCTGTTGGCATGAAATATCTTTTCCATCACTTTGTTTTCAGTCTATGTGGGTCTTTATGTTAATAGATGAAGTGTATTGCTTATCAACAGGTCACTGGGTCTTGTACTTTTATCCATTCAGCCAGTCCATTTACATTTAATGTTATTATTGTTAAGTAAGGACTTACTCCTTGAATTTTGTTATTTCTTTTCTGCTTGTTTTGTGGTCTTTGTTTTCTTCTTTGTTTCCTTCCTGCCTTCCTCTTAGGGATGGTGATTTTCTTTGGTGATATAATTTAGTCTCTCACTTTTTATGTTTAGTGTACCTGTTGTATTTTTTTGGTTTGAGGTTACCATAAGGTTTGCAAATAGTATCTGATAACCTTTCCTTTTAAGCTAATAACAAGGTAACACTATTTGCATGAAAAACAAATAAAGAAGCAAAAAGAAAATTAATAAAAACTTATGCCTTAACTTCATCCCTCTGCTTTTTAACTTTTTGTTGTCTCTATACCTTATGGTACTATATCTTGAAAAGGTGTTGTAGTTATTATTTTTGATTGGATCATCATTTAGTCTTTCTATGTAAGTATTTTACACACCATAGTTACAGTGCTATAATATTTGTTTTTTATGTGTCCTTCTTTTTTTAATTTTTCTATTTTTTGAGATGGTGTCTTGCTTTGTTGCCCAGGCTGGAGTGCAGTGGCATGATCTCGGCTCTGCAACCCTCGGCTTCCTGGGTTCGAGTGATTCTCCTGCCTCAGCCTTCCAAGTAGCTGGGACTACAGGCGTGCATCACTATGCCCGGCTAATTTTTTGTGTTTTTATTTTTTTAAATTTTTTATTTACTCATTTTACTGTATTTTAAGTTCTGGGATTCATGTGCAGAATGTGCAGGTTTGTTACATAGGTATACATGTGCCATGGTGGTTTGCTACATCCATCAACACATCAGCTAGGTTTTAAGCCCCACATTCATTAGGTATTTGTTCTAATGCTATCCCTCCCTTTTCCCCCCACCCCCCGACAGGCCCTGATGTGTGATGTTCCCCTCCCTGTGTCCGTGTGTTCTCACTGTTCAACTCTCACTAATGAGTGAGAACATATGGTGTTTGGTTTTCTGTTTCTGTGTTAGTTTGCTGAGGATGATGGTTTCCAGCTTCATCCATGTCACTGCAAAAAACATGAACTTATTTTTTTATGGCTGCATAGTATTCCATGGTGTATGTGTGCCACATTTTCTTTATCCAGTATATCATTGATGGGCATTTGGGTTGGTTCCAAAAAAATATGGAACACTTCATGAATTTGCGTGTCATCCTTTTGCAGGGGCCATACTAATAATCTTCTCTGTATCATTCCAAGTTTAGTATATGTGCCTCCGAGGTGAGCACTTGTGTGTGTCCTTCTTATTTCCTGTGAGTTTTGTACCTTTAGATGACTTCTTATTGCTCATTAATGCCATTTTCTTTCTGATTGAAGTACTCCACGCATTTCTTGTAGGACAATTCTGGTGTTGATTAAATCCCTCAGCTTTTGTTTGTCTGAGAAAGTCTTCATTTCTCCTTCATGTTTGAAGGATAATTTTGCCAGACATACTATTCTAGGCTAAACGTTTTTTTTTTTTTTTTCTCTTCAGTATTTTAAATATTTCATACTACTCCAACTTGGCCTGTAAGGTTTTCACTGAAAGATCTGCTGCCAGACATGTTGGAGCTCCTATGTATCTTATTTGTTTCTTCTCTTTTGTCTGCTTTTAGGATTCTTTCTTTATCCTTGATCTTGGAATTTTGATTATTAAATCCATTGAGATAGTCTTATTTGGGTTTAATCTGCTTGGTGTTCTATAACTTGGATATTTATATATATTTCTCTAAGTTTGGGAAGTTCTTTGTTATTATCCTTTTGAAGCAACTTTCTACCCCATCTCTTTCTCTACTGCCTCTTTAAGGGCAGTAACTCTTAGATTTGTCCTTCTGAGGCTATTTTCCAATCCTGTAAGCATGCTTGTTTTTTATTTTATCTCCTCTGACTGTGTATTTTTAAATAGACTGTCTTTGAGCTTACTGTTTCTTTATTCTGCTTGATCAATTCTCCCATTAGAACTCCAATGCATTCTTCAGTATGCCAATTGCATTTTTCAGCTCCAGAATTTCTGCTTGATTTTTAAAAATTATTTTAGTCTCTGTTAATCTTATCTATAGAATTGTGAATTCTTTCTCTTTGTTATCTTGAATGTCTTTGAGTTTCCTCAAAACAGCTATTGTGAATCCTCTTTCTGAACAGTCACATGTTTCTGATTCTCCAGGGTTGGTCCCTTGTGTCTTATGTAGTTCATTTGATGAGGCCGTGTTTTCCTGGATGGTCCTGATACTTGTAGATGTTTGTCTGTGTTTGGGCATTCAAGAGTTATGTACTTATTGTAGTGTTCACATTCTGAGATTGTTTGTACGTGTCCTTCTTGGGTAGGCTTTCCAGATATTTGAAAGGACTTGGGTTTTGTGATCTAAGCTGTATCTGATTTAGGGGGCACCCCAAGCCCAGTAACACTGTGATTCTTGCAGAATCAGAGAGGGGCCACCTTGATGATTTTGGACAAGATCCAGAAGAATGCTCTGAATTATCAGGCAGAGACTTGATCTTTTCATTACTTTCTCCCAAATGAACAGTCTCTCTCTCTGTTCTGAGACACATAGAGTTGGGAGTGGAGTGATACAAGTACTTCTGTGGCCACCACCACTAGGACTATGCTGTGTCAGACCTGAAGCCAGCACAGCACTCGGTTTCACCCAATGCCTCCTGTAGCCACTCCCTGGCTACCACCTATGTTCACTCAAGACCCTAGGGCTGCACAATCAGATGGTGGCAAAACCAACCAGTCTTGTGTCTTTTCCTTCAGGACAGCAAATTCCCCCAGGCCCCGGGTGGGTCCAGAGGTATTTTCCTGGAGCTAGGGACTAGAGTCAAAAACCTTGCATGTTTCTCTGATGTTCTATGGTACTGCAGTGGAGCTGGCACACAAACCACAAGATGCAGTTCTTCCCACTCTTTCTTCCCCATTCCAAAGGCAGAGGAGCCTCATCACATGGCCACTGCCACCACAGGCCCTCAGGGAGTGCTGCCAGACTACTGCTGATGTTTCCTTAAGGCACAAGGGCTCTTCAGTCAGCTTGTGGTGAATGCTGTCTGTCCTGGGACTCAGCCTTCAGAGTAATGGGTTCCCCCCTGGCCCAGGGCATGTCTAGAAATGTCACCCAAGAGCCAAGTTCTGGAATTGGGAATCCCAAGAGCCCTCTTGGTGCTCTCTCCCACTGTTGCTGACCTGGTACCTAAGATGCAAGACAAAGTACCCATTACTTTTCCCTGTGCTTTTCTCACCCTATAGCCACCACAGCTCTTAATGTGCTGAGTCCCACCTGAAGCCATCAAGTCTCAGAGTCTCACCCAAGGCCCTTGATGTAGAACTTGGGTATCACTGCTGATTATTCAGGACCCACAGGCTCTTAGCAGATGACGAATGCTGCCAGGACTGAGTTCTCCCCTTCAAGGCAGAGGGTTTACTTCTGGCCCATGGTGTTTCTAGAAATGTCAACTGAAAGCTAGGGTCTGGAAAAGGAGCTTATGACCCTGACTGGTGCCCTATCCTGCTGCAGCTGAGCTCTTATCCAAAATGCAAGACAAAGTCCTCCCGCTTTTTCCTCTCTTCTCCTCAAGTGTAAGAGAAGGATTTCTTTGGAGCTGTGAGTTCTGCAGCCTTGGGTTAGAGGATGTGTGATGCCAGCACTTACTTAGCTCCCCCAGCTGGTGTCTTATTAGATCAAGTGCCTCCCCAGAACACTGGCTCTGGGCCCAGCTCAGCCACTAGGACTCACCTAGGAATTGCTGTCTCTGTGGGCTAGACTGCCTTTCAATTTTATCTAGGGTTCCACAGCACTTAGTTGGAGGTGGCGAGGCTTGTGGGAACTCCATTTCCCACTACTGGGATCAGTGATTCACTTCTGGCTAGGGCTGGTTTAAACTCTCCCTCCATGGGTAGATGTCAGTTGTGTTTGGTCCGGTCTGACTTTCTGCTCTAATAGGGCAGTACCATACTGCCACTGCCGGGATATTTGGAACGCGTGATGTCAGTGATTCATGACAGTTTTACCTACTTCTTCAGCCTCTTTCAGTGTTATGAAGTTGAAACCAGGTACTGTTAGTGCTCACTTGATTTTTGGTTCTTATGTAGTTGCTTTTTTTGTGTAGGTACTTGTTAAATGGTGACCGTGCAGGGAGGACAGTTGGTGGAACCTTCTGTTTCAACATTTTGCTGCACTCATTCTCTCTCTGTTTAATCTGAATAGAAAGTTTTACTTGGATATTGTAGTTCCTTATTAAGTATTTAAATTAACCCTGAAAGCTAGTGCAAAAAAATTCATCCTGTAAGTGTCTCTTCTAGGTGACCTAAACATCATCATAAGCATTTAGGTTGTTCCTTCCTTTTACCTTCTTGTTAATATAAATATTGTGGTAGTGAACATTTTTTGCATAATACTTTTTTCTTTTTTAGAATTTTTTGGAGAGATTCTCAAAATGGATTTCATTATATCTAAAGTGCATACATGTTAAAGGTTCCAGATGAATGTTGTCACAGAATATTTCTAAAGGGTTTTAACATTTTACTCCCTCCCTGGTGTAAGCTCTTATTAATGTTGACTTAAAGAAATTGGCTCTCTTGACTGATAATTTTGACTCACACCTATAATCCTAGCACTTTGGTGGGAGGCTGAGGCTAGAGGGTCCCTTGAAGCTAGAAATTTGAGACCAACCTGGTTAGCATAGTGAGACTCTATCTCCAAATAAAAATGAAAAAAAAAAAAAAGTAGTTGAATTTGGTAACGCACATCTGTAGACCCAGTTACTCAGGAGACTGGGGCGCGAGTATCCCTTGAGCCTAGTAGTGAGCTATGATCCTGCTACCGCACTCCAGCCTGGGGATAGAGTGAGATGGTGTCTATATAAAAAAAAAATTGTCTATCTTTCTCTGTGATTAAAAATACATTATTTCTATTTTCAGTTTGATTGCTCACAAGGATGAGAATTTCCTACCTTTGCTTTTAATTATATATTTTTATGGAACTTGTCTGTTCATATACTTCACCTTTAAGTAAAGTACCTTTGCTTTTTAAGTTTTTGTATTTGTCTGATAGATTTGGGTGAGCTGTTTATATTGTTTTTATATTTAATGTGAGTGTCTTCCAAGATTTGTTATTTGTCTTTAGTATTATTCATTTTCTGATAGATCTCTTTGTTAACTTTATGGAAAATCTCTCTTGTTCATGATGTCTAACATTGCTTGAAAATTTAGAATGTCTTTGTCAGCTAGAGGGTTGGTAAATATGTAACGCTTTATTAGATATTTTGTACTTCCAAAAAGTACATATGTAACGCATAAAAAAGTACATATGTAACGCATTTACAGATATTTTTCTACTTCCACAAAGATTTCAGATGTAAAATCAGACTTACTTGTATTATATAACTTAACCAAAACCAAAGTTCACTAATGATTCAAATGATACAAGAAAAATTAGGCAAAGATGTAGCATTTCTTCTTCAAGAAGATGAGATCTGTCAGACACATCTTCCAAATTGTTCTTTTCTCCCTCCCTAGGATTCCTTTTAGTTTTTGAATTAACAGATGAGTTTTTAAATTTTTATTGTATATGTTTAAGATGTACAACATGATATTTTGATATACATATACATAGTGAAATGATTTCGTAGTCAAGCAAATTAACATATCCATCATATCCATCATCCCACACGGTTACATTTTTTGGTGGCAAAATTACTTAAAATCTGCTTTCTTAGGAAATTTCCAGTATACAATATAATATAATTAACATTAATCCTCATGCTATTTATTAGATCATTTTGAATGACATTTATATAAACCTTGTTCCCAAAGAATGCCATTTTTGTTTGATGCTCCTTATTTTTGTACTCTTAATAGTTACATAGATATGAAATGCCTATATGATAAATGTCTACTCTTTGTCATCCATGCTCCATAAATTTGTAAATTCTATGTATTTTTGATAAGCTATCTAGGCAGGTACGTCTTAGGCCTTCTTATAAGTCCGCTGCTGAATACCATTTCAATGTTAACAAAAAACTCTGATCAAGTCCATCATTAACTCCAAGGGAGTTAATTTTTTGAGAATTTTCATGTCTGATAGTATCATTTTTCCTCCCACATGTGAACGATATAATGCGGTTGAATATAAAATTTTATATTGAAATAATTTTTCTTCAAAATTTTGAAACTATGATTATTGTCTTCTATCTTCTCTTGTATTTAGAAATCTGTTATTTTTCTTCTACATCCATTATGTGCTACTCAATGTTTCCTCTTTGAAGCTTTTAGAAACTTCTCTTTTCTCCTGGTGTTTCATTATTTTATACTGATGACTTTCATGTGAATCTCTCATCATATATATATGTTATATATGTTATATATACATAAATAGATATTTAGGGAATAAAATGCAGATGTCTTACATGCATATGTTGCATAGTGGTGAAGTCTAGGCTTTAAGGGTACCCATCATCCAAATAGTGAGCATTATAGCCAGTAGGTAAGTTTTCAACCCTCACCATCTCACACCATCCCACCTTTTGTAGTCTCCAATGTCTGTTACTCCACGGGGTATGTCCATGTGTATCCATTGTTTACCTCCCACTTAAAAGTAAGGACATACAGTATTTGACTCTCCGTTTCTGAGTGATTGCATTGGCAATAATGGCTTCCGCTTCCAACCATGTTGCTGCAAAATACATGATTTCATTCTTTTTTATGACTGAGTACTATTCCATGGTGTGCATGTGTGTGTGTGCACGCGCACTTGTGTGCATATGTGTATCGCATTTTCTTTATCCAATATGTGCAGGTATCTTTCTGATGTTGTGATTTCTTTCTTTTTGGGTTTATGCCCAGTAGTGGGATAGCTAGATCAAATGGTAGTGCAATTTTTAGTTCTTTAGGAAATCTCCACACTATTTCCATAAATGTTGTATTAATTTATATTCTCATCAACAGTATGTAAGTGTTCACTTTTTTCCATAGCCTCACTAACATCCGTTGTTTTTTTAGTTTTTAATAATAGCCTTTCTGACTAGTGTAAGATAGTATCTCATTATGGTTTTCATTTGCACTTCGCTGATAATTAGTGATGCTGAAATGTTTTTCATGTTTGTTGGCTACATGTTTTTCTTTTTTTGAGAAGTTTCTGTTCATGTCCTTTGCCCACTTTTTAATGGGGTTATTTATTTTGTTCTTGATTTGTTTAAGTTCCTTACGGATTCTGGATATTAGTCATTTGTCACATGCATAGTTAGTATTTTCTCCCATTTTGTATGTTGTCTGTTTACTCTTTCTATTGTTTATTTCTCTGTGCAGAGGCTTTGTAGTTTCATTAAGTCCCATTTGTCCATTTTTATTTTTGTTGTTTTTGGTTTTGAGGACTTGGTCATGAATTATTTGACTAGGTCAATGTCCAGAAGAGCTTTTTCTATGTTTTCTTCTAGGATCATTATAGTTTACAGTTTTATATTTAGGCCTTTAATCCATTTTTAATTAATTTTTATATATGGGGAGAAGTATGGGTCCAGTTTCATTATTCTGATATGAATTGTAGGATTGCTTTTTCCAATTCTGTGAAAAATGACCTTGGTACTTTGATAGAAATTGTGTTGAATCTCTAGATTGCTTTGGGCAGTATGGCCACTTAATGATAATTGATTCTTCTAATCCATGAGCATTAAATGTTTTCCCATTTGTTGCGTCATCTGTGATTGCTGTCATCAGTGTTTTGTAGCTGTCTTTATAGATACCTTTTACTTCCTTGGCTAGTATTTTATTTATTTTTTAAGCTATTGTAAATGAGATTGCTGTCATGATTTGATCCTCAGCTAGATTATTGTTTGTATATAGAAACACTACTTATTTCTGTGTGTTAATTTTGTATGCTGAATCTTTACTGAATTCATTTATCAAATCTCAGAGGTTTTTGGTAGAGTCTTTAAAGATTTCTAGGTGTAAGATTTTATCAATGAGCAGGGATAGTTTGACTACCTCTTTTTCAGTTTGGATGCCTTTTATATATTTATTTATTTTTTCTCTTGCTTCATTGCTCTGATGAGGACTCCAGTACTGTGTGGAATAGGAGTGTGAAAGTTGACATCCTTGTCTTGTTCCAGTTCTTACAGGAAATAGTTTTAGGAGGATTGGTATAATTCTTTGTATGTTTGGTAGAATTCAGCTATGAATTCACTGGTCCTGGGCTCTTTTGGGTGGTAGATTTTTTTTTTTTTTTTATTACTGATTCAATCTCTTTACTCATTATTGGTCTGTTCAGGAGTTTTATTTCTTCTTGGTTCAATCTTAGGAGGTTGTATGTTTCCAGGAATTTGTCCATCTTCTCCAGATTTTCTAGTTCACGAGTGTACAGTTGCTCATAATAGTCTCTGATGATCTTTTGCATGTCTGTCATATTAGTTGTAATGTCTGTGTTTTCATATCTGATTGTGTCTATTTGAATCTTCTCTCTTCTTGGTTAGTCTAGTTAGTATAATAGCTTATCCATTTTTAAAACACTTTCTGAGAACCAGCTTTTCTTTTTGTTAATCCTTTGCATTGTTTTTTGGTTTCTATTTCATTTAGCTCTGCTCTAATCTTTATTTCTTTTCTTCTGCTAATTTTGGCTTTGGTTTGTTCTTGTTTTCCTAGTTCCTTAAGGTGTGACATTAAGTTGTTAATTTGTGATCTTTCTTCTTTTTTGATATAGGCATTTAATGCTGCAAACTTCCCTCTTAGCACTGTTTTTGCTATGTCCCACAGGTTTGGATCCTTACTATTGTGTTACATTTTTGTGTTCTTTCAAATGGGGAACTCATGTCCTTTAGTTCTACAAAGCGTTCATAAATTATTTTCTTGAAAATTTTCTATCATCGTTTTCTATATTCTCAGATTACTATCGGTTGGATTTTATACTTTATGGATTATGTCGTATATATGTATATATGCATTTATATATTTGTTATCTTAGGCAGTCTCTCTTACTGCCATTTTCCTCATCTTTTTATTGTATTTCCCAATATTTTTCTTTCTTTTTTTTTTTTTTTTTGAGATGGAGTCTCGCTCTGTCTCCCGGGCTGGAGTGCAGTGGCCGGATCTCAGCTCACTGCAAGCTCTGCCTCCCGGGTTTATGCCATTCTCCTGCCTCAGGCTCCCGAGTAGCTGGGACTACAGGCACCCGCCACCTCGCCCGGCTAGTTTTTTGTATTTTTTAGTAGAGACGGGGTTTCACCACGTTAGCCAGGATGGTCTCGATCTCCTGACCTCGTGATCCGCCCGTCTCGGCCTCCCAAAGTGCTGGGATTACAGGCTTGAGCCACTGCGCCCGGCCCCCAATATTTTTCTTACTTGACTTTTCTAAATCTTAAAATATTATTTTGGCAGTTTTAAACTAGTAAGAGTTCTTAGTATTTACTAATTATTTCCTGATAGCCTGTTATTTTTGGAAAATAATACCTTTTATTTCTAATTATAATATGATTTCATTGACTTTTTTTTTCTGTTGACTACATTTTCACTATTTTTGCTGAATTATTTCTTCCTCTATGTCTCTCTCTTTTATGTTGAATAGTTCTTTAATATCTATTGACCCTTGCCTGTTTGCTGATGTTTATTAATACCTCTTAAAAGGCTGGCTTTATCATTAAATATTATATCACTGTCTGGCAATCAGGATACTAATGAATGTTTTAATTTGAGGAGGTATGTCTGGGAAATTAGTCTGTGATCTTTAATCTTAGGTGGTTTGGTTTCTTCAGAAAATGATTCTATAAAAATTTGTGATAGGCAGAGTATAATTTGTTTGTTTAAATGAAATAAGGCACTCTAAATGGTGAAGTAATATGCCAAAACAATGCTTTGTTTTTAAAGTTGTAGTCAACATATTATTTTCACTGGTTATTCCTAGTTGCCAATTTGTAAATGGAAAGACAATATTACATGTGCCACTTTTTATATGTCTGCTGTAACATTGTCTCTTTTAGGATTTCACATGACAGGTTTTGGGAGTAACACAAGGATGGACACTATCTACAACTTTCTCCTATCCCACAGGTCCTGGCCCCCTGTCAAATCATCCATTAATTCCAGTGGCATAATAAAAACACGTGTAAGATACATGCATTTTTAGGATCAGAAATTGTTTTTATTTTATTTACTTATTTTTTCAAAAGCTGGTGATACCCTTTAGTTTTCATTAAGAATTACAAATGTCTTAGAGGTAAGTTTCAAGAAGTATAGAGTTTTTTTTCCAGTAGATTATAATATCTTCTCTAATGCAGTGAGTATTTTTACAGATACGCCTTTTCTTAATCTTCCATGGAATAGCCATTTACTCCCAGAGTTTTCTTGTTTTATCTAGGAAATGTTACATGCTATGCCAGCTATATATTTTCTCTGTATTCCAATAAATTTTCCTTCTGCATTTCTGTTCACACCAGTGTTGTTCAAACTCTAGTGTGGAGATCATTTTAGCTCTGTTTACTTTTTTCTTAGCTCAATATCACCTTTTTGTTATTTCAAGGATAATTTTCCTATTTTACTTATAATTCATTGCCATTAAAATATTCCACAAAAGGGAACTTCGGTAATTCAATAAACCAAGATATTTTAGAAATGTTTTTAAATGTTATTTTATTTTCTGGTTGGGAATATAAAAATATATAGAAACAAATCTTATTTTCTTAATGTTTAATGTTTTAAAGTATACTAAGAAGTACCTATGGGCTTATATCTGTTGACATTTTATCAGTATATTTATGTTCCTCTCACAGCATTGCAATCACCATTGAACTTATCTAGTACTAAGTTTGTATTTGAAATCCCTTTACATGAGATGAATCCTAATAACAAGGTCACAAAAACTCAGGTATGTATAAAGAAGTGATACAGTTTACAATTCTTTTCATGATTATGAATTTTAGTTTGTTAAGTTGATTATTCATAAGCATGAGTCATATGAACTATTCCCTATGATTAATTTCTCCCCAATTGTTTATGCTATTTGGAGCAAGAATACTGGTGTTTTTAGAAAACTTACATATAAAATTTCTCAGGAGTAATTTTCAAAATGTTTAAATACATATACAGCTATTTATAAATACATATATGCATATAAGTAATAAGAATATTAAAATAATTTTAATATAATTAAAGTATCCCATTCTCCTTATACAAATAGAAGCTATAATTTAAATTAATATGAAATATATTCCATAGATAAAAGAAAATGTGCTAGGCAATAATAAATCTGAATAATAATAATAGTAAAGTAGCTTCTATATTAAGTTACTATTTTTTTCTTACGGGATATCTCTGCCTCTCTTCTAATTAGGAAGGAAAACAGAGAGACGTGCAAAAAAAGAAGTTCAGGACACATTATAGAAATTTGTATTTGCACTGCCCCTTTTTGTCTTATATATCGCTATACCTGTAACCAATTTTGAACCTTTATAACATTGAAGAAAAATTATATGGAGAGAATATTTAGCATTGCTTTAATAAAACATAGCAGAATGCTATATAAAATTATAGTTAGAGATCAATGAAGGATCTACTGAAATTAAAATGTGACTGTTTAGAGTATCAAAAGTCAAGAAAACTTCTACTTCAAATAGAACTTCAAGAATACAAAGA
The DNA here is from genome assembly GCF_000951035.1 of Colobus angolensis palliatus. Taxonomy (NCBI): domain Eukaryota; kingdom Metazoa; phylum Chordata; class Mammalia; order Primates; family Cercopithecidae; genus Colobus; species Colobus angolensis. Next base: position 1,813,722 of record NW_012118688.1, read on the forward strand.
CCTTATATGTCGGACTAGAAGGGCAACTTTAATTAACTGAATTTAATGGATTTCAGATAAAAACAATACCTTCATAAATGCAGATTATTTTATGTCATTGAAATTTTATTCAATCGATGTAAGCAAAGAAGATCTAGACATCAATAGCATTCTCTCTTTTGAGGAGAAAGAGCGACATTGGCCCCATGGAGAAAAAAAATGTGACTCTAATCTTCTACTTAAACTTCCCATGAATGATATTTGCAGTCATAATATATAAGATATATGGTACAGAGAAGATGTAATGTGTTTATGGAAGGTTAATTTGACAGAAGGTTTAAGGATTTTGAAATAAAGAAATAAAACTCATTTTACATACTGGGTAGTTAATGGGTGCTGTCTAAAGTAGAGAGAATAAGAAAAACAAGAGGTGTATATATATTTTGCTTAAAATTACCAAGTGACTAATGGAAGAATTTAAAAAAAATTTCAATTTCCAAAATAGGAAGTGGAGCGAGGAGTATAGGTAGTACCAATGAGCTGCATCTTCATCTTTCCTAGTCGGCAGTCAAAAGACAGTATCTGAAGCTGATAAACCATAAAATACTCATGCTGCAGGCAGATAATGGCCCCAAAGATGCTTAAGTATTTATCTCCAAAATTTGTGAATACATGACCTTATATCACAAAAGATACTTTGCTGATGTAATTATGGTAAAGGACTCAGAGAAGGGAAGATTTTCCTGAATTATCTAGGTGGCCCCAATCTAATAACATGAGTGGTTAAAAGCAGAGAACCTTTTCTAACTGTGCTCAGAGGGAGATGTGATGACAGAAGGGTCAGAGTGATGCAGTGTTCAACATAGAGGAAGAAGGCCACCAACTGAGGAATGAGCTGACCTCTAGAAACTAGAAAAGGCTGTGAAATGGGCTCTTTCCTAGAGCTTTCAGGAAGGAACACAGTTCCTGCTAACACGTTGATCTTAGCCAGATGATACTTGTGTTGGACTTCTAATCTAGAGAAATGTGATATATAATAATATATTTGTGTTTTCTAAAGTCCGTATGTTTGTGGTAATCTGTTATGGCATCTATAAAAAACTAATATAAGCCATATTGGTGTCACATTTAGATAAAAACTGAAATCACAATTGGCTAAAATTGGTTGCTTCTGGGAAGCAGAACTTTTGATGAAGAGGAATTTGGTGGGACAACTGCTTTTAAACAAGCATTTTGAACTTTTTGTGTAAGCTGCATACATATGTGATTTTGACAAAAATATAAAGAAAAAAACACTAAACATACTGAACAAATTGACCAATGTTTCTTTATAGATAACTGTATCAGTTCCCTTCTCAGAATTTTAAGATAGAGAAGGTAGATAGTATTTTGGAAGTATAATAGCTTTTCCTCATTTTAAAATGACAAAAATTAAGCTTCAAATGGCTGGTATGATTTTGTGCTCACCTTCTGTATTGAAACATGTTTTCTTTAGAATGCGTAAATTAACCTTTTATAGTTAGGATATACCAATATTAGAGCTAAAATAGATGCAGTACTTCAAGGCTTGGGAATAAAATGTGGTGATAATTGTATGACTCATTCTGTAGTCTTCAAGTATTTGAAGAGTGAAGTTAATGAAAAAACCTGGTTGATAGTTGTATTTTAATAGCAGGTTACATTAGAAAGATGAGTCTGCATGCAAGTCAGGACCATAATGTTCAAATTTACTAAAATGTTTCAAAGATAGTGCAGAGAATTTCTGATAGCTTTCACCCAACTTTACCTAACGTTACCTTACACAACCCTAGGGCATTTTTTTGAAATGAGAAATTAACATTAGTACAACATTATTGACTAAACAACAGACTCTATTCAGAAATCAATGGTTTCTCACTAATGTCCATTTACTGTCCCGGGGTCCAACCAGGATAGTACATTGCATTTAGTCTCATCCAACCTGTGACAGGCTCTCAATCTTGCTTATTTTTTATTATCTTGACGGTTTTAAAGAGTATTTGTCTAGCATTTTTTGAAAATATCTGTTAATTTGAGATTGTCTGGTGTTTTTCACCTGATTAGACTGAGTTTTTATTTTCCATGGGTTTTGAAGAAGAATGTTACTGAGGTGAAATAATTTTTTTTTCACATCGTATAAAGGAATACATGATATGAAAATGACTAATTACTGGTGATGTCTGCTAGGTTTCTCCACTGTGAAGTTACTGTTTTTCACTTTCCATACTCTATCCTTTGGAAGTGTGTGATCAATTTTAGCCTACAATCAAGTGATAGGAGGTTAAGCTCTACTTATATATTACATATATTACTTGGAAATTTTCTTTAAAAGAGATTATTTCCTCTCCTTATTTATTTATTTTATTACATAATATATCATCATGAACACACATATATTTATTTTTATACTTTCAGTTATAATTTAATATTATATTATTTATTTTGTTGCTGAAATTGTTTCTGCTTTAGCCATTATAAGCGCTTTTACGTTGGTCCTTTGACAGGCTCCCATCATTGTGATTTTGAAGTGTTTTCTTAGTTAGTGGTACTACCAAATGTTCCAGGCTCATCTTTTATTTTACTTGCTCCAGCTCTAAAATCAACATTTCTCCAAGATCCCTTAGTACTTTTTATTGTAGAATGATATTTAGAAATCAAGGTCTAAGTACTGTGTATATAAGTTGCTACTGCAGTGTCACAGGTTCTAGGCCCTTTCAACAAATAGAGTCAGGAAATATGTGTATACATACTAATCCACATATACACATATACTTATAATTATCTATATGTGTCTCTCTCTCTCTCTCTCTCTCCATACATCCATCTAACTAACACCAGTTCAGACTGATATCTCTAATCTAGCACCACAACGTCCATTCCCATCTTTCTCTCTTACTCATTTTTGACTAATTTCTCTGACAACGGGAAATCTGCCTCTCATTTTTTACACTTTATTTACTTATTTTAATCCTAATTTCAAGTAAAGAAGTTTCAGAATTTCTTAACTGTAGCCTGTTAAAATTGCTGACACCTTTATCACCTAGAGTACATTATTCATACACAATTGTTACTCTTTAGCCTTGTAGCTTTCAGTCAAAAACACAGTTTTTCAAAGTTACTGAGGTCAATTTCTCCCTACCCTAACTACATTCAGTGAGGTTATTTCACACATTTGTAATACAGTGTATCAACATTCCAAGATGGATTACAGACTGTGATGCACTGTATTACAGCTGGATTGATTGTTTTTGATTTACATACATTTATGTTCATGTAAGATCTTTGGGTTTTGAAAAATGCATGGAATAATGTGTCTACCACTTCATTGCCATAGAGAACAGTTTCATCAGACTAAAAACCCCTTTGTCTAATATCATTTTAAAGCATTTTATCTATGATTAATCATTTGAATTTATACATAGGCTCATCAAATTGAGATGGTAATACAACTAAACTTTATTTTGCATGCTATAATTTTTAACTTTTTTTTGTCTTTTTGTGTGTGTGAGCAGAATCTTGTTTTATATAATATTACCAAACACCATGTGACATGGACTTTGGATCTTAGTAATACTGGCAAGCTTTTCAAAGATGGCACCTTCAAGTTCAGTGTACTGAATGGGATTATACGACCAAATGCAAAGTATAATGTTTCCATAAATTTCTGTCCAAGTAAGATCTTTTCTCCTATATTTGTGGTTATACTTTCAATTTATCCTTCATATATGACATTGTTTTATTATGTATACAGAAATTTAGATTATTTATTTGTTTCTTTTAATTTGAATAATTATAAATAATACAATTTTATTAATCTATTTTTGAATGTTACGTTACTTAATTGACGAAGTTGGTATATATTCAAGGTGTACAATGTGAGGATTTGATGTATGTATACATTGTGTAATAATTGCCACAATGAAATTACTTAATATATCCATCATCACCCATGTTGTACATTAGATCCCCAGAAACTTGTTCATCTTATATCTGAAAGTGTGTACCCTTTGATCACCATCTCCCCATTTCCCCCACTCCCAAGCCCCTAGAAGACAATGCCCTACACTCTGCTTCCGTGAGTTTGACTTTTTAGATTTCACATGAATGAGATTATACAGTAATTGTCTTTCGGTGTCTGACTTATTTTACTTACAATAATATCCTCTAGGTTCAACCATTTTTTTTTTTTTTGCAAAGGGCAGAATTTTCCTCTTTCATATGAATGAATAGTAGTCTATTGTGTATACATACATCACAATTTATTTATCCACTCATCCATCAATGGACACTCTTATAATCTGGCTATTGTGAATATTGCTGCAATAAATATAGGAGTGCAGATATTTGAGATACTGATCTCATTTCCTTTGAGATTACCAGATCATATGGTGGTTCTATTTTTAATTTTTTGAGGAATGGTCTCAGAATTCTGCTTGTCACACTCAGCCACTATAGTGCAATGTAATCTGTTTTTCATTTTATTAGACTTATAAAATACCCAAATTACGAGGACACTAAGTTTTACACATATGGTAATCTAGATAAAATACCCGCAACTGGCTCAGTTATCAGTAGAAGTTCAGGCAGGGTAAGAATCTGTTATAGCTTTTAAGCTTATTAGAGAGTTCCTTGAGCACTGTGCTCTCTCCCTCTCAATAATGTTCTATTAGCACTGTGTTGCATTAACTTGATGTTCTGCTATATCTATTAGCATGGCATTGTATAATCATTTTAGCTTTGTGTGTGAGAAACATCTCATAGCACATTATGATTAGTAGGTTTAAAAATGTTTAATCTTTTTACTACGTCTCTTTAAATCTCTGAAAATATGATAGAAAATATCAACTATTCTTTGCATTCTGAAATTTGTTTAGTAAAAATAAGTTTTATTATGTATTTCTCTAGTTTCTTCTCCATTTCTACCATATTCGAGTTCGAAAGAGCTAGCACAAAGGCTATTCCAGCTGAACCTACCATCCATATTTCTGTTCAGAACTTCTCTTTTATGTCCCTGTCAATATTTTTACTCAGACAAAATGCACTGGACTGGTCAATCTAGAAGGAAATAAGAAACATTTCCTTTTGACTTTTCGTTTAATATGGGACGGGGCCCTATCAGTCAAATCTGTGGTTTCCTTTATTAGGCTCCCAACCTTACTCTTTTGTTGTTTTGTTTTTGTTGTTGTTCTTGTTGTTGTTGTTATTGTTGGAGATGGAGTCTCACCCTGTTTCCCAGGCTGAAGTACAGTGGTGCAATCTCAGCTCACTGTAACCTTCACTTCCTGGGTTCAAATGATTTTTCTGCCTCACGCTCCCAAGTAGCTGGGACTAGAGGCGCGCCCTACCACGCCTGGTCAATACAACCTAACTCTTAAGAATTAAACATGCTTAAAATGCCTTTATAAATTACATCTCAGATGAGAGAGAAAATACTCTCAGCTTAAAAGGGGGTATGGTTGAATCTCCAATAGTCTGAGGTTATACAAAGAATCTCCTTCTCTATCACCCCAGAACCCTTTAAGAGGTCTGAAATTCTGAAACAATCAGAATTCAATAAGTCTTAAAATGTTCCCTAACTCTGAAATTATTTTTTCTCCCCAAAATAAGTTTAACAACATCAAATTTATGAAATGAAACCATGATTTCCCTATAGATTTGTAATGTTTTAAATACATATATTCTCTTATAGCTTATTTTATCAGCTCAAACTATACGTAATTTTTTAAAAATTTTTCACATAGTCTTTCCAGTACTCATTTGTCATTATTAGTAGGGAGCCCATTATTCTTCTATCCCTCCTCTCCTTTCCTCTCCTGCTGCCTCCCTTTTTCCAAGAACCCTAGACTACTTACTTGATCAGGTAAAGGGCTTATTTGATTAAGTAATGGCCTTCAGTACAGAGAGCGCTAGTATGGCTGATGATTTCAATGAGTCCATAGCTTTTGCTTCTAGCACTAAGTGTCACTTTGGAACATGGTCTTGCATCACCCAGTGCACTGTCATTTTCTGCTCTGAAGATACCCTTGATGGCCCCAATCTTTGCTAAGGTGCACTGGTGTCTCACTGGGAGGTTCTAAGATATCAGCTTGAAATCACAATCACTGAGTCACTCTTTTCTCTCTGTCACACACTATGCTTGGAGATTTTGGTGTGAAAGGGTATTGATTACTTGCTGTGATGGAAAAACTGTCCTCAGAAACTAGCTTTCAGCTTCCCGTATTGAGCCCTGCTCTCTAATGCAAACTACCTTTTCTCTTACTAAGCTATGGCATGGGAATTTCCTGTCCTTTCCTACCAGGTAAAATTGGCCTGTCAACCCTGGTAGTATTTCTTAAACTTAAAAATCTGGGATACAGCACATTCCTTTCATCTCAGGACTTCCTTTTCTCAGTAGTCCCCTGGGATCCTTATGGCAGTGGTCTAACCTCATCCTCATACTGCATATTCTAAAGGTCTGGGAAGCTTCTTTTAAAACACAGAGAATAATTTTTTTTCAAACACCGCATGTTCTCACTCATAGGTGGGAACTGAACAATGAGATCACTTGGACTCGGGAAGGGGAACATCACACACTGGGCTTATCATGGGGGGGGGGAGGGGGGAGGGATTGCATTGGGGAGTTATACCTGATATAAATGATGAATTGATGGGTGCTGACGAGTTGATGGGTGCAGCACACCAACATTGCACAAGTATACATATGTAACAAACCTGCACGTTATGCACATGTACCCTAGAATTTAAAGTATAATAAAAAAAAAAAAATGTTCTATTGCACTGCTTTCCCAGGGTATATTGATTTTCCCCAAATTATGAAAATCTACGTTAAAGAGACTTGCTCCATTTCTAGTTGAGCTGTATTTTAAAACAGTTTTCTTTCAACAGCACCTCATTACGTGTCTTAAGTTCTTCAGCAAGCTAAATCTAATTTCTGGGTAATTTATTCTGCCCCATTAAGTTGTAACATCATTGTACATTTTGAAATTTAGTAATGTTTATGTTTCAGCTATGTAAATTTTTTTGTGTTTTAACTAATTTAAAATACCCTTAAAATTTTGTTTTTCATTAGATTGTCCTGGAAGATACATAGCAGATATTCCTATGTTTTTGAATGATATTCCTGTTTGCTATAAAATGTTATGTCTTACTGGAGAAGTAAAATCACCAGAATTATTGTTTGACCCTCCATTTATATTTTTCACTCCTGTTCCTTTGGATGTAACAACTGTGATGGATATTAACATTTTACCTCAAAACTATTTCAGGTAAATAATGTGAATTTACCACATCTTCTTTATGTGCTTTTTTGTTTGTGTCTGTGTTATATGAGAATTATATAAGAATGGCTTGTGTCTATAGTTGAAAAGAACTATTAAAATATTTAACTATATATTAAAATTTAACAAAAAACAAAAAATCTTTCTTAATTATCTCACAGTCATTGAATTTTCTTGTAATTTTTTTATTTTTTTATTTTTATTTTTATTTTTTTTTGCTGTGTCTCTCTTTATGGAGTAGTAAGCAAGCCTAAAAATTCAGTATATTGGTTTGCTGGTGCTGTGTGAAAAATTATCACAAATGTGGTGCCTTAAAACATGCATTTGATATCTCAAACAGCATGAATTTGTTTATTATCTTGCAGTTTCTCTGACTTAGTAGTCCAGCTGGCTTAGCTGCATCCTCTGCTGAGTGTCTCAATAAGCAGAAGTCAAGGTGTTGGCTGGAGTGGCACTTTCACTTGAAGCTCAGTCTTCCTCCGAGCTCTCAAGTTGTTGACAGAATTAATTTCATGGTCCTTATAGAACTAAAGCATCATTTTTTTGCCTAGGGACACACTCAATCCACCCTCAAGTCCTAGGCATGTGGTCACATCCTCGCAACATGGTGTACAACTAATTCAAGGCCAAAAGTATACCATCTTTCAGATTTCTCTACTTCTGACTTTCAAACCCTCTTTTGTGATCTCAATTGATTATGTCAGACCCATCCATGACAATCTCCCTCTTGCTTTATTCAAAGTCAGTTAATTAGAGACCTTAATTACAGTTGAAAGTGTATATATATATATATATATGGAGGCTATGTTGTTTATTGTAGAATGTTTAGCAACATCCATAGCCTCTACCCAATAGTGTTCCTCCCTATGATGTTACAAAAAATATATATCTCTACACATGGCTACATGTCTCCTGGGGAGCAAAATCACCCTCAGCTGAGAAGCACCAAAGTGAAATGATAGGAAGAGATATAACAGCATAACCAAAATAAAGCTGGGTAGTAGTATTAATTTCAAATGCAATAACCTCTATAGGTAACGTGTGTTTTTAAGATATAAAAGTCATCAGATAATTATAAAAGATTAAATTCACCTGAAAGCCAACAGAATTCTAAAGTTCTATGCATAATTAAAATAGTCTTAAAATATGTAATCTCCAAATAAAAATTGGGAAAATTTGACTAGTCCTTCATAACTCTGGGATGTTAAAACATGTATCAGAAGTGTTGATGAGTCCAGAGACAAGATATTTGAACAGTATTTATAACAAGCTTCATTCATTTAACATGTATAAATTGCACCTTACAATTAGAGAATACACATTTTTAAATGAATCATGAGACATTTATAGAAATTGACAATGTATGATTCTATAGTTACAATTCATGTCTCCAAAATATTTAAAAGGTTGACATAATATAGACTATGTTCTCCAAAAATAAATATAATTAACTAAAAGTCAATAAAGAAAAGACAACAAAATCCACCATGAGTTAGAAAATGTTAAAAAAAAATCTACAGAGTAAAAGAAGGAATTATACTGAATTTCACAAATAAATAATAATTAAAATACTAGATTCCAAATCTTGAAAGCATTCACTAAGAATCATGAGTGTATAATACAATCAAGTACTATAAACACCATCTGGACATTAGAGCTGAAAACTAAATTTAAAACAGCTACTGGGACTTTTGCTACTTTCTTTAGATAAAGAATTAGGCTGGCACCATTGTTTACTTTATCTGTTTTATTAAATAAACATCAAAATTTCAGTGAGTGAAGAAAAAACCTTAATAAAGTACAGTAAAATTATCCATGCTTGGAAATATATAACCTTAAATACTGATATTAGGAAAGAAAAAAGATTGGAAATTTTAAACATCCAACTTTATAAGTAAGATTACAAATAATAGTCTCTTAGACTAACCTATGGAGGGTAGAAGGTGAGATAAAATTATACACAGTAGAAATTAAAGGAGTATAAAAATATATACAAAACAGAAACTCAGTGGAGCCAAGTTTCTCCTTTGAAAGAGGAATACAATGGATACTAATACAGTGAGGTTGACAAGGAACAAAACAGAGAAGGGACAGTTAAATAATATTAGAAATAAGGAAGCATAACCATAAATCCAAAGAAAAAATGAGATAATCAAAATACTATAAAGAGGTCTATTCCAATACATGTGAAAACTTAAATTAAATATGAAAGTTGTAGAAGTATATAATTTACTAAAAATATGCTTGGAACAAGTAGAAAGCCTTTGGGTTAATACTTGAAACTTCACAAGAAAACATCCTCTGATGATTTTATAGTCAAGTTTTACTGAACTTTCAGGAAACAGATTTATCAAACTATAGAATAATAATAATGTGCCCTAATTTGTTTTATGATCTCAGAAATTTCTATTATGAAATCAGGAAATGACAGTATAGGAAAGCTGAATTATTGGCAGAACTGTGTTATGAGAACATACATATAATTATCCTTAAAGAATTTGTGAATACTTTGGGAGGCCGAGGCGGGCGGATCACGAGGTCACGAGATGGAGACCATTTTGGCTAACATGGTGAAACCCCGTCTCTACTAAAAATATTAAAAATAGTTAGCCAGGCGTGGTGGCACATGCCTGTAATCCCAGCTACCTGGGAGGCTGAGGCAGGAGAATTGCTTCAACCCGGGAGGCAGAGGTTGCAGTGAGCCGAGATTGCACCACTGCACTCCAGCCTGGGCAACAGAGCAAGACTCCATCTCAAAAAAAAAAAAGAATCAAACAACGTGTATGTAAGATAGATCATGACCAACTTGTTTGTATTCCAGTATTTCAAGGCTTGTCTATCATCAAAAAATCTAAAATGTTGTTAAAGAGAATAATGATATGATCATTTTCATACATTGAGAATAAAGGCATTTGATACAATTTTTAAATCATTCATGGAAAAACTCTCAACAAACAGTAATAAAATAGATATTCTTTAATTGTTCAATGTTCCTATCATAAGCCTAGAGCAAATATCATTATTGAAACTGGAATATACATGAATTACCTTTTAACAACAGAAACGTGAACCATGCTTATTATCACTGCTTCTCTAAAGCATTTTAATAGAGAACCTAACATATGGCAGGGGGATAAGAAAAACAAAATGTGTGAGGATTAGGAAATAAAACTCAAAACTCATTATCTGTATGTTAGATTATTTTTTCATACAGAAAATTCAAAGAATCTACAAGGAGATTTTTTAAAACTAGGAAGATCACTTATCAGAATAGGCAAATGTAACTTAAATATTTAAAATTCAATATAATTTCAGCATACAATATATAGAGCACATAACTTTAAATTACTACTTATAATAGCATCAAAAAATTAAAATATAATAGATAAATAGATAATAGATTAAAAGATAATAGATAAGAGATAAAGATAATAGATAAAGATATGAATGAACTGTATGGAACTGTATAAAGAAAATTATAAAACTCAAGTTAAATACATCTGTATTTAAATAAATAAATAATAAACTCAAATAAATACATCAGTATTCATGGATTAGAATGTTCAATGCTGTAAAAAAAGTTTTCCACAGATAAATTTACATATTTCATGTGACTTCAATAAAAAATCAACTAAAGTTTTCATAGAGATTGAAAAGTAAAATTTTAGTTTTATTTGGAAGAGTCAAGGATCAAGAATAGCTAATCTCCCCAAGAGGAAGAAGAAGAAGATGGGAAGTGCTTGCTATAGGGAACATCAAGACTAAACCAATATCATAGTGGTACAGGGGTAGATAAATTGACCAAGGAATAAAATAGCCTCAAAAAAGTTTCATAGATGAATAGTTATTGGATTTATGATGAAGATGTTATTGAAGTTCTTTGGAGATAAAAGTTATTATTCAGTAAATGATGGAATGATTGAATATCAGTATGAAATATTCCAAATTGTATCTCTGCTTAACACAATTCACAAAAATTCATTACAAATGTATTAAAAGCTTAAATATGAAAGGCCAAATGTAGAAACTAAGTATTAAAAACATTTAAGTATTAATATATACAAATATATATTTGTATTACAAACAAATAAGTAATTAAAAACATTTAAGTCTCATGTCCTTTTAACATTTCAAAACCAATCATGTCTTCCCAACAGTCTCCCAAAGTCTTAACTCATTCCAGCATAAACTCAAAAGTCCAAGTCCAAAGTCTCATCTGAGACAAGGCAAGTCCCTTCCACATATGAGCCTGTAAAATCTAAAACAACATAGTCACTTTTAAGATACAATGAGGGCCGGGCGCGGTGGCTCAAGCCTGTAATCCCAGCACTTTGGGAGGCCGAGACGGGCGGATCACGAGGTCAGGAGATCGAGACCATCCTGGCTAACACGGTGAAACCCCATCTCTACTAAAAATACAAAAACTAGCCGGGCGAGGTGGCGGGCGCCTGTAGTCCCAGCTACTCGGGAGGCTGAGGCAGGAGAATGGCGTAAACCCGGGAGGCGGAGCTTGCAGTGAGCTGAGATCCGGCCACTGCACTCCAGTCCGGGTGACAGAGCGAGACTCCGCCTCAAAAAAAAAAAAAAAAAAAAGATACAATGAGGGTACAAGCACTGGGTAAATGTCTCAATTCCAAATAGGAGAAATTGGACAAAACAAAGGGGCCACAGGCCCCATGCAAGTCTGAAACCTGGCAGGGCAGTCATTAAATCTAAAAGCTCCAAAATGATCTCCTTTGACTCTATGTCTCACATCCAAGGCATGCTGATGCAAGGGGTGAGATCCCAAGCCCTTGGGCAGTTCTGCCCCTATGACTCTGGAGGGTATAGCTGTTGTGGCTGCCTTCACAGGCTGATGTTGAGTGCGTGCAACTTTTCAAGGCACATGGTGCAGGTTGTTGGTGGATCTACTTTTCTGGGGTCTGCAGGATGGTGGCCCTCTTCTCATAGCTCAACTAGGCAGTGTCCCAGTAGAGACTCTGTGTGGCATATACAACCCTACATTTCCCTTCTGCACTGCTCTAGCAGAGTTTCTCCGTGAGGGCTGTGCCCCGTAACAGACTTCAACCTGGACATCCAGTTGTTTCCATACATCTCTGAGCAGAGGTTCCCAAAGCTCAACTCTTGTCTTCTGTGCACCTGCAGGCCCAATACAATGTGGAAGCCACCAAGGCTTGGGGTTTGCATCTTCTGAAGCAACGACCTGAGCTGTACTTTGGCCCCTTTTAGCCACAGCTAGAGCTGGAGCAGCTGGGACACAGGGTACGAAGCCCTGAAGCTTCACAGAGCAGCAGGGCTCTGAACCCAGCCCAAAAAGCCATTTTTCCCTCTTAGGCCTCTGGGCCTGTGATGGGAGGGGCTGTTATGAAGCTCTATAACATGCCCTAGAGACATTTTCCCCATTGTCTTGGCTCCTCATTATTTATGCAAATGTTGGCAGCTGGCTTGAATCTCTCTTCAGAAAAATGCTATCTTCTTTTCTACCACATGGTCAGGCTGCAAATTTTCCAAACCTGTATGCTCTGATTCCCTTTGAAACATTAGTTCCAATTTTAAACCATCTTTGTGTATGCATACAACTGAATGCTTTCAGAATAAGCCTGGTTAAAACTTAAATTCTTTGCTGCTTAGAAATTTATTCCACCAGATACCCTAAATCATCTGCATCAAATTCAAATTTCCACAGATCTCTAGGGCAAGGGCGACTTCACACCAGTCTCTTTGCTAAAGCATAGCACAAGTGACCTTTACTCCAGTTCCCAATAAGTTCCTCACCTCTATCTGAGACCACTTCAGCATGGACTTCATTGTCCACATCACTATCATCATTTTGGTCAAAACCATTCAACAAGACTCTAGAAAGTTCCAAATTTTCACTCATCTTCCTGTCTTCTTCTGAGCCCTCCAAACTATTTTAAACTCTGCCAGTTGCCCAGTTCCAAAGTCATTTCCACATTCTCAAGTATCTTATAGTAATGCCCCACTACCTTGGTAGCAATTCTATTATTTTTTATTTCTTTTTCAGTTTGTTATCTGTTGGCATATAGAAATGCTACTGATTTTTTATGTTTACTTTGTACCCTGCAACTTCACTGAGTTGATCAGTTCTAATAGTTTTCTTGCAGAATCTTTTTCAAATATAAGTTCAAATAATCTACAGACAAGGATATTGTACTTCTTCATTTCAAATTTGGATGCCCTTTATATCTTTCTCTTGTCTGATTGCTCTGTCTAGAAATTCCATTACTATGTTGAATGAGAGTAGTGAAAGTGAGCATCCTTGTTGTGTTCTAAATCTTAGAAGACATTTTTCAGTTTTTCTCCATTCTATGTGATATTAGCTGTTGGTCTGTCCTACATCACTTTTATCCTGCTGAGGTATGTTTCTCCTGTCCCCAGTGTTTTGAGGGTTTTTGTCATGAAGGGGTAATGAAATTTGTCAACTTGGTGTTCTACTCTGCTGTGGCTTTGCTAGTACCTCAGGTGCAAGACAAAGTCTCCTTTAATTTTTCTTCTGCTTTTCACAAGCAGAAGGTTTTGCTCCATAGCCACCACAGCTGGTAATGTGCTGAACCTTACCTGAAGCCAGCAAGTCTCAGAGGGTCACCCAAGGCCCTCAATGTAGTACCTGGGTATTGCTGCTGGTTATTCAGGGTTCAAGGGGGCTCTTCAGTTAACAGGTGATGAATGCTGCCAGGACTGAGTACTTACTGATTCCATGGGGCTGGATCAAAATGTCATTTACTTTGTTAGGTAATATTCAACATCATCAAAACTTTGGGATTTGCAGTTCCTTTAAGACCTTATCTTATAAATAGGCACTAACCTTTGTTGTTTAAACAGGAAATAGTAGTGGCTTCAATTAAATTGTGCTAGAAAGTGGTTTTAAGTCAATAATCATTTTCTAATATATGAATTAATCTCTTAATTTTTCAACTTTGGAATTAATGTACAAAGGTATCAATTTAAAAGCTACTTCAACTCAAAAGTTGAGTCTTGCTAAATATGGTATAATGAAATGAATATGAGAGGTACTGAAGAAATAATGTAATGCAGTGTCCAGGTTATACATATGTAATAAAATCAACAGCATTAATCACTTATCCAAAGATGAGTTAATTAGCTAAGTAACACCTGAATTATTTTCAAACTAGATTTATAAATTACTTTTCCATGTTTTTATCCAAGGTGGTATATAGGTTTAACTAATACAATTTTAGATCTTTTTTTTTATTATTAGCTAAATAATTCTCACACTGATGAAAATAGCAAGGATATATAATTCCCATTTGATGATACCTCTTATCTTCCATAGATATGTAAGTTCTTACATATGTAAGTAAACAAAGTAATATGATTAAATATTTATTGATCACTAAAAATAATAAGTAGTAATTCAATTTTAAAGTGGATACTATTAATACATATTATATTATTAAAAATAAACAGCTTGGATTGGCTATAAAACTTATAAATTTATAATTAAGTATGTCAACATTAAGTGGAATTTTTGAATGGTAGTGATTGAAAAACATTCATAGTATATGTATATATGCACTTAATAGTATCCAAATTTTCAAATATCTACCTACATGTATATGCATCTGTTAATATTATTTAGTCTATATGCATTAAATTTGTAGCTATTAAAGTGATAACTTTTGGTAAATCTTCATCAGAATACATTTAAAAACAGTAATTTATATCATGATGCTGATTAAGAAATACTGTGTTTAATCAGGTGTCACATGCCTTTTTAATCCTTATAGAACAAAAGGAATATTTGATCATCTCAAGTGGTTCTTAGTTATCATCCATCTTATATTGTGATCAGAAAATAAGAGATGATACAAAGATATCTTTAATAATTAGGCACATGATTACAAATATTTCTTATTTTAATTTTCTTGAGGATTCAAAAAAAATGAAATATACATTTAAAGCCAGTTGCTTGCAGGTATTTTGAGCTAATGAAACTTTTTTTTTAATTTTAAGCAGAAATTCAACAGTGTGTGTCCAGATTCCCACAGTAAGGCTTCTTGATGGCGAGGAGATTCACCCTCTTTCCGTGAAATTTCCAAAAGGCAGAGTCATCCCAGGCTCTCACAGTGGAATTAATAATAAGCTTACTTGCCACCTCAGTTTCAAGTCATCTAAACCTGTGTCATTTTTTACCGATCTTCTTTTCTGTGATGACAGAAAAAACTGGTAAGATATCTAAATGTAGGTTATTTTGTATCTGACATTAAAGAATAATATATTTATATTTTACACCATGGTAAAATGTTAAAAAGAGAGGGATCTAATATCTAATACCTTAGACATTAAGATTATTTCTAAAGTTCCAAATGTAAGTGTGCTCTCACAAAAAGCAGCATAATAGTGGCTACCAATTTATACTCTGGAGCTAGACTGCTTGGGGTCAAATCCAGGCTTTGTTAACATTACTTTTGAGAAGCTCAGTTTCCTCATCTGTGAAATGGAGCTAATAACAGAACCTGTCCCATCTGTCATCATGAAAAGTAGAGTGAGTTAGTAATTATTGAGCAACTGGACAGGAAATAACCCAAAGGAAATGCTAAATAAGTGTCAACTGAAAGTGAGAAATATCAACATAATGATTTCCCTGCAATATAGCTTTGTTACTCCGTCTCGCTCTGTCGCTCAGGCTGGAGTGCAGTGGCCAGATCTCAGCTCTCTACAAGCTCCGCCTTCCGGGTTTACGCCATTCTCCTGCCTCAGCCTCTGGAGTAGCTGGGACTACAGGCGCCCACCACCTCGCCCGGCTAGTTTTTTTGTATTTTTTAGTAGAGACGGGGTTTCACCGTGTTAGCCAGGATGGTCTCGATCTCCTGACCTCGTGATCCGCCCGTCTCGGCCTCCCAAAGTGCTGGGATTACAGGCTTGAGCCACCGCGCCCGGCCCCAGGAGATTTCAAATACACCTTGGTGAAATATTTCTGGATGTCTTCTCTTGTAGGACCAGAAGTAGCATTTTTACATCATATCCTGAAATAACTTGACTGACTAAATGGCAAGAGGTTGAAGTGTAGAGCTATAAAGTTTGTTTAAAAGGCTTATAATGAAAAGTAAAATTAGTGTCAGAGTATGTTCTTTATGTGCTCATTTATTAACATGTAGAGGCGTTATTTGTATATTTGTAGTCAAAGGACTGATTCATGTGTTTGGAATTAGGAGAGGGACATCTCTCGTCTTAATACATAGAAATATCTTCTTCTTAATGCATCATATTTCACAAAACCCCATTTAATTCCTCAGCAGATTTGCGATAAATTAGAGCTATTGGAACTAATTTAGGAACTATGCAAATCATAGATGAGCAACAAAAGACTTTTCTGTACACCCAGATAAACAAGGCACTAAGACCCTAAGCATTCCCAAGAGCCTTAATACTGGCAAATCCTTTTACTGGTGACTGGTTAACTCCTTATCTGGTTTTCTATAGTGAATACAATCAGATCCTCTAACTCTTCTCTACTCTCCAATGCTGTCCTTGCCTTTCTCTCTTCAGGCGTCCCATTTCTGATCTCATTGAGATAAATCAGGTATTCCAGAAAGGAATTCCTCAAAAGCTTCCTTTTCACTTTAGAATTTCTATGAAATAAGTTATACTCATTTATTATGGGTAATCGATTAGCATATATTTTTTTGTAGGCAAACCATGTGTGTACTCTGCCCAAGATTTAGGGAAAGAAAGGGGGCAAATTCTTGATGGATGTCAGTGTGGTAGGTTTTTTGCCCTATGTTGAAGCCTTTATTTGCATCTGGTTTGTTCATATTGAAGCCCATGGTCCTTACTAAAAATATGACACTGATTTCTCGATTTTCTTGCTTTCTTTTACTTTGCAAGATACTTTCATAATGTGGCTTCTCTTGGGGGCTAACCTGCTTGGCTTTTAATTTTGTTTTCTTTTGATTTTGTCACATTTGGATTGGCTCAACCAGCTGGAAATCTATGAATAATAGCAGGAATAATTTCTGCTAATCTGTCTGCTTTCCTGTCCACAATAATGGGCTCACAGCTCAGAGATTGTGCACCCTACTTGCGTGCTACCCAAATTCTCCAAAAAGTCTGGGGATAGAAGTTTTATTCAATTGGTGCAAAAGCAATTGCAGTTTTTGCCATTATTTTCAATGTTAGAAAAACTGCAATTATTTTTGCACCGACCTAAATATATATCTATGTGAGAAACGGTGATGTGAACAAGGAGTACTATAAACAGTAAAATGGAGCATGAGGTATGGAGGCTAAAGCAACCCATATTTTAATGGCATTTTTGGTATTATGGTTTGGTGAATTCTGGCAAGACAGTTGGGAGATGAAACTGAAAAGGCAGCAGGAACAGATTGTGAAAGTCATCCATGCTCTGCTTTGGTAACCATGAGTGAGAAATAGGGTGAGAACCAGGAGAGTGTGATGTTATGGATATCAAGGCTTGAATAAATACAGGAAGCATAAGGTCTACAGCTATTAATTAATACAAGTCAGGTACTACTCATAGGCTAGATCTCATGGAATCCACACAGTAGTCCTGAGAAGTGGGTTTGTTTTTTTTTTTTGTTTTCTGTTTCTAGATTATCATCTCTGTTTTACAGAAGAGGAATCTAAGGCTCATAGTGTGATGTAATTTGTCCAAACTCACTCAAACATTAAATGGGGGAGCCAAGAATGGAAACAATATTTTGGTTTCCAAAGATTTTCCACTTAGTCACCTTATTTTAAATACCATTTAGACTATAAATAATTATATAGAAATTTTTATAATAAGCATATACTTTTAAGGGTTACACTACTATATGTCATATATAGATTTTCCAAAGAATAAGAGATGTTTTCTTTCTTTCCTACTCTTCTGCATGTATTTCTCTCTCTCTCTCACCCACACACACACACATATTAGTGAAACTTCTGTGTTCCCCATATAGTAATGATAGAATTACAGTCTACTCAATAAGTACTGAGACATTATTTATTTATTTTGCTCAATATATTAATTAATGAGGCAAGATCTCATGAATTGTCTCTATGGTTATAGCATAAAATCAAACAAATACGAAACGTGACTGTGTATTCAAAGAATGTAGTTGTTGTGGTTCCAATGACATCAGGAGCAATGGACCTGCACATTTGTTCTTGGCCAGTGTTCAGAAGTGTCAGTGTCTCATACAGTTTGGCTGTGTCCCTACCTAAATTTCATCTTGAATTGTAGCTCTTATAATCCCCATGTGTCACGGGAGGGACCCAGTAGGAGGTAATTGAGTAATGGAGGTGGATGGTCCTGTGCTGTTCTTGTGATAGTGAATAAGTCTCACGAGATCTGATGGTTTTATAAAGGGAAGTTCCCCTGCACACTCTCTCTTGCCTGACACCATGTGAGATGTGCCTTTGCTTCTCCTTCACTTTCTGCCATGATTGCGAGGCCTCCCCAGCCATGTGGAACCGTGAGTCCATTAAACCTCTTTTTCTTCATAAATTGCCGCATCTTGGTATTTCTTCAGAGCAGTATGAAAATGAACTAATACAGTAAATTGGTACCACACAGAGTGGGTCACTGCTGTAAAGATAGCCAAAAATGTGGAAGCAACATTGGAACTGGGTAACAGGCAGAGGTTGAAACAGTTTGGAGGGCTCAGAAGAAGATAGAAAAATGTGTGAAAAGTTGGAACTTCCTAGAGGCTTGGAGGGCTCAGAAGACAGGAAGATGTAGGAAAATTTGGAACTTTCTAGAGACTTGTTGAATAGCATTGACCAAAATGCTAATTGTGATATGGACAACAAAGTTCAGGCTGAGGTGGTCTCAGATGGAGATAAGAAACTTGTTGAGGACTGGAGTAAAGGTCCCTCTTGCTATGCAAAGGGACTGGTGGGATTTTGCCCCTGCGCTAGAGATCTGTGAAACTTTAAACTTGACAGAGACAATTTAGGGTATCTGGCAGAAGAAATTTCTAAGTGGCAAAGTGTTCAAGAGGAAGCAGAGAATAAAAGTTTGAAAAATTTGCAGCCTGATAATGCAGTAGAAAAGAAAAACCCATTTTCCAGAGAGAAGTTCATGTCAGCAGCAGAAATTTGCATAACTAACAAGGAGCCAAATGCTGATCACCAAGACAATGGGGAAAATGTCTCCAGAGCATGTCAGAGATCTTCACAGCAGCCCCTCCCATCACGGGCCTGGATGCCTAAGACGGAAAAATGGTTTCCTGAGCCAGGTCCAGGGTTCCCCTGCTGTGTGCAACCTAGGGACGAGGTGCCCTGTGTCCCAGCTGCCCCAGCTGTGGCTAAAAAGGGTCAAGGTATAGCTCAGGCCATGGCTCCAGAGGATGCAAGCCTTGGCAGCTTCCATGTGGTATTGAGCCTACAGGTGCACAGAAGACAAGAGACGAGGTTTGGGAACCTCCCCCTAGATTTCAGAGGATGTATGGAATCACCTGGATGTCCAGGGATAAGTTTGCTGTAGGGTGGAGCCGTTATGGAGAACCTCTGCTAGGACAGTGTGGAAGGGAAATGTGGGGTCAGAGCCCTCACACAGAGTCCCCACTGGGGCACTGCCTAGGAGAGCTGTGAGAAGAGGCCCACCATCCTCCAGACCCCAGATCCATCATCCTCCAGCCCCCAAATCCACTGACAACTTGCACCATACGCCTGGAAAAGTTGCAGATCCTCAATGCCAGCCTGTGAAAGCAGCCAGAAGAGGGGCTGTAACCTGCAGTGCCACAGAGGTGGAGCTGCCCAAGACCATGGGAACCCATCTCTTGCATCAATGTGACCTGGATGTGAGACAAAGGAGATCATTTTGGAGCTTTAAGATTTGCCTGCCCTACTGGATTTTGGACTTGTATGAGGCCTGTAGCCCCTTTGTTTTGGCCAATATTCCCCATTTGGAATGGCTGTATTTACCCGATACCTGTCCCCCATTATATCTAGGAAGTAATTGACTTGTTTCTGATTTTATAAGCTAAGAGGTGGAAGGGACTTGCCTTATATCAGATTAAACTTTGGACTGTGGAATTTTGAGTTAATGCTGAAATGAGTGAAGACTTTGGGGGACTGGTGGGAAAGCATGATTGGTTTTAAAATGTGAGGACATAAAATTTGGGAGGGGCCATGGGTGGAATGATGTGGTTTGGCTGTGTCCCTACCCAAATCTCATCTTAAATTGTAGCTCCCATAATCCCCATATGTCATGGGAGGGACCCAGTCAGAGGTAATTGAATCATGGGAGTGAGTTTTTCCTTGCTGTTCTCATGATAGTTAATGAGTCTCACAGGATCTGATGGTTTTATAAAGGGCAGTTCTCCTGCACACACTCTCTTGCCTGCTGCCATGTAAGATGTGTTTTGCTTCTCTTTTGCCTTCCACCATTATGGTGAGGCCTCCCCAGCCAGGTGGAACTGTGAGTCCATTAAACCTCTTTTTCTTTATACATTACCCAGCCTTGGGTATTTCTTCATACAGTATGAAAATGGACTAATACAGTGTCATTAACAGCAAAGCTGATACTGAAGTGTCTGCTCTATGAATTTATTGGCACGCAAACTCCTGGAAAGTACCTGATTTAGTTGTCCACTCAAAACCAATAAAAATCAATTGTTTTCCTAATCATGGATGAGAGATAGCATAGTAGAATGACTGACCTTTTCTTAAAGTAACTAACCACATTCTTGCTTAATTTTGCAAATTACCACATTTAAGGAACTAGATTATATATATCCTCTGCCTTCAAAACAGGCACAATAAAAATTTTGCACATAAAGATAAATTAATGCATTTAAAAGTGTTTTAAATAATAAAATTATAATTCTTACATTTTTCATTGATGTTTTAATTAATCACTACATTCAGACTTTAGAGATAAAACTCATAGACTTTGTTGCAAATGTACTTAACATTTTTCTGATGAGAAATGTATTTTTAAATAGGCAGGTCTGATGTTTAAAATTGAGAATATACAGCTGTTAATTATATTAGCACTTTTCCTCTATTCAGTAGCATTTTATCAACCATATTATGGGTTTATAAACACTTTTGCTGCATAATAAAGCTTATTATACTTACTCTTATTGACAATCACTTAAATGGAAATTATACTATTTTTAGAAAGCATTCAATACAATTAAGAATTGAGGAATAATGAAGGTAATTCTAAGTATTGTTCTGCTCAGTGCATAATTTGACATTTGTGTAGAGTGCACTTGGCACCTTTGGGTCAGTCGCTAGTACTTTAAAATGTATATTTAGCATGCCTCTTTCAGATACCTTCCTGTTTTTGAATGGATAGGAAACAGCATCACATAAAGGAGACTAGCAGAGAATGAATCAGATCCAGAGTCAAATCAGTTTGAAAGCACTTATTCACTCAAGTTGGCAATGCCACCTTAGGAACTGTAGTGTAAATTAATACCTGCATTTTATGTGCCTTTTTGAAATATTTGATATTGGATATTTAAAATAAATATGTAGATATATTTGAATGTATATTTAACTTAAGGCTTATAATAAGCAAGTAATGTGAGTCACGTACTTCTGAGGGATACTACCAGGTAGCTACAGGCTACTTTTGAGGTACTCAAGGCTCTCCTTATGGAGTAAGAAGAATTACTAAGGATATATTCATCTTCTGGAGTCTCTACTGTGAGTGCAAACCATTTACAATGATCCATCTCAAATTTTAGCATCGTGGCAACAAAAGGCAGGCAATGGGAAATCTTAGTATCCATTTAATTGTTCATAACTGAAGTTAGTATTGTAATATTACCTCAAAACATTATTTGTCATGGTTTGGGAGCTGAGTTATGCATAATACCATATACTTGTCCACATTCCTTAGTGTTGTATGTGTAGATAGAGCAAGCAGTGAGAAAGGGAGTAGAGTTCACATGAGACCGCTCTGTGTTCTGATAGAATCATCTGCTCTGTATTCTTTGTCCTAGCCCTGTGAAAAGCTGTTTGTAATGGCACCTTCATCCGACAAAGAGCATTATTTTCATGATTAATCTGTTCAAACAAATCATAGTCTCTATTACAAGGTAGAATGTTTCATTTATATTTAACAAAAAATATAATACAGGTATGTCATAATAAACTATAAACATACGATGTTCATAACTAGAAGTTATTCATCATTTACTTGTAGCAACATGGTGGAGTTTAAAATTTGCATAGAAATGCAAAAGCTGAGAAACAGTTAAGGTAATATTTACCACATCTTCCCAGATTATTAAAATTATAGTACTTTTAACACCAGGTAGCAGAATAAAAGAGTTAACCACAGATGTAGTTTTTCTAATATCCTTCTTTTTCTTTTCTCTAACCTCATCCTCTTTGGAATCTGTGAAGTTGGTTGGAGAACCTCTGCCTTCCTTAGAGATTTTTCATTTTAAAGGAAATTCCAATGTCCTGTCCTCTTTATCTCCCTTACTGGTTGTGAGCACCTTCCTGATTGCTGTTCTTCAGAGAACTCCTAGAAGGTAGATGCCCATGCAGTCTACTGCTACCTTAGGACCGCTTAGTACAGCCCTCTCCATCACGTCTTCCTCAGACCCACCGTGGCTACCCAGTTTCTCACCTATTTGTAAATATGAACTGATTACTCAATAAATTACCTAGCCATTAGTTATTGATAAGTGTTGCTGTCTGCAATTTGGACATTTCATATTAGATAGGTGATATTTAAATGTATGCTTTATGCTTACAAAGGGTGTTATTAGAAATCAAAAAGCATTTACTTTTCTTCAAGTTAAAAAGACTAATGTGTGCAATTAAATTAAATGTTTTTTCTGTTTAAAAATTTCTGTTCAACTTAAAACCAACTTTATTATTTCAGTTCTTCATTTAAACATTTTATTAAATGAATTGTTTTCTCTTCATGTCCTTAATTTTATGTAATTTAATTATTTAAATTTATTTAACCTTTACCTGTATCCTGAACATTTTTAGTTTTTTCAACCGGATAGAAACCAATATAAAATGTTCTTTTGTAATACTGTTTTCAGAATTTCAGCAGGCTTAAAATTCATCAGTTTAATGCTTGAAAGTTATTTAAAGATGAATATTATTATAAAGAATATTGGAGAACTTATTCAAGCTCTTACTATTTTTTCTTATTTTTTTTTTTAATTGAACACTATGTAGACATGGTCAGTTTATTTATTTATTTATTTTCTTCAATTTTTATTTTTAAGTTCAGGGGTACATGTGCAGGATGTGCAGGTTTGTTACATAGACAAATGTGTGCCATGGTGGTTTGCTGCACAGATAAACTCATCAGGTAGGTATTAAGCCCAGCATCCATTAGCTATTCCTGATGCTTTCCCTCGTCGTGCTCCCCGCTGACAGACCCCAGTGTGCGTTGTTCCCCAGCATGTGTCCATGTGTTCCCATCGTTCAGTTCCCACTTATAAGTGAGAATATGTGTTTGTTGTTTGGTTTTCTGTTCCTGCATTAGTTTGCTGAGCATAATGGCTTCCAGCTCCATCCATGTCCCTGCAAAGGACATGATCTCCTTCCTTTTTATGGCTGCATGGTATTCCATGGTGTGTATGTACCACATTTTCTTTATCCAGTCTATCGTTGATGGGCATTTGAGTTGATTCCATGTCTTTGCTATTGTGAATAGTGCTGCAGTGAACATACATGTGCATATGTTTTTATAATAGAATAATTTACATTCCTTTGGGTATATGCCCAGTAATGGGATTGCTACGTCAGTGGTATCTCTGCTTCTAGAAATCACCACAATGGTTAAACTAATTTACATTTCCACCAACAGTGTAAACGTACTCCTTTTTCTCCACACTCTTGCTAGCATCTGTTGTTTCTTGACTTTTTAATAATCGTCATTCTCACTGGTATGGTACACTGGGATGGTATCTCATTGTAGTTTTGGTTTGCATTTCTCTAATGATCAGTGATGTCGAGCTCTTTTTTTCGTGTTTGTTGGCCGCATGAATATCTTCTTTTGAGAAGTGTCTGTTTATGTCCTTTGCCCATTTTTTAATGGAGTTGTTTTTTTTTTCTTGTAAATGTGTTTAAGTTCCTTGTACACTCTGGATATTAGTACTTTGTCAGGTGGACAGTTTGCAAAATTTGTCTCCCATTCTGTAGGTTGTCTGCTCACTCCGATGATAGTTTCTTTTCAAGCTCTTACTTTCAAAATAAAAGTGTCATCTATTTGCATTATGGTGGTTCCTACTGGATGAAAACGTAACTTTAAAAACCATAATGCGTCCTCTTGGTAATTAGGTATCCTAACAATATGTATAAAAAATGAGTAATACGTGACATAGACAACATGGGCTGACTAATGAATAAGAATTGGCTATGAGCAAAATTGAACCAAGAAGGGCATTTCATATTTATAGTCGATAGAATTTCAAGTAATGCCTGAAGAAGCTGTGTTTTACAAAGGGCTTCACAGACTTACAAGAATATGAAATCCTCAAGTGGCTACTCAGTCTCTCCTCACTTAAGGAAGGCTGCTCAAATGGTGTACTGACCAGCGTGTATCTCTCTGTCCTAAAACACACCAAAAGCACCAAGTGTGTGGGGTTAGCAAATGATACAGCTTGCTATAATGGATGATCACAACAACTGTTAGATTTTTTATGATTTGGAAATTAGGATAAAAATGAGTTGATTAGTTTGAAATATGTGGAACTGAACTTTCCAGAAGTCTTTTCATGTTAGTACTTGGTGCTTAACTATGTGGAATGCTATCAGCTACCTGCCTCCTTTTGTCAGGTCCTACAGGATCTTTCTCAGCTGAAGAGTGCCACCTGGACTAAGGTGACACCCCACCGGGCAAGTCTGCATCTTTTAACTGATTAAGGCATGTTTAGAGGGCTACACATTTCAACCTGATAACCAGAAACTTTGAAAGGCAATCCAGAGCTCCCAGCCTCGTTGACCAAGTCCTCATTGGGCTTGCATAGCTGTTCTAATTCATTCTGTTCTTCATTTGGTTCCATCTCCATTTCTTACATGTGTTACTCCCTAATAATCTTCTTAAACTCCAAACTGTCTGCTTCTAGAAAACTCAACCTGTGACAATTAGGTATTGAATATGATACATGTAGGATCCCCACTGATGTCTAAAGTAGGTTTTTTTTCCAGTAGCTCAAATGTATCACAGATGAGGATGTCAATTTCTCCATCCATACATACACTCAAGTTGCAGTCTTTTTTACATGCTGTATGCTTGTCTTTGCATTTAAGGGGCTAGACAGATTGAGTAAGATATTTATGTGCAAGATAATTATGACAAAGGGTAGAAGTAAAGAGACCAATGAATAAGCTTTTCCAGGTTGATGCTGTACACATGTGCAGAATTAGAGTGGTGGTTGTTAGAATGAAAATAAAACTGTGAATGGGAAAGAAGAAGTGATTTTGATGGAATAAATATTAGGACATGGTGATTGATAGCAAGTCAAACATCAACAACCCTGTGAAATTAAAGAAAATAAAAAGCATATATGCGCATGTCAATTTTGTGTTACACCTTCACAAATCAATCTTCACAGCTTACTCTGTTTTGTGTAATTGAATATTTATTAACTTTTATTTGTTAAAAAATACTCTATATTCTACTAAAAATATAGACCTTGTAGTGATTGGTAAAACTGCCAACCTTCTAAGTCAATTTATTGAAATGGGCATGCAAATTCATTATGTTTTATAATTTTTTTAACGCCTCTCTTTCCTCCCATCATCACCCTCTGTTATTCTCTTGGCAACTGTTTTCCTCAGGCTTATTACAATTTAAACATTTTGTTTCCCAATTGCTAAATCTGGAAGCAAATGTTAACCCCATAATCTTAGTACTATTCTATGTAATTGTGAAAGTCAGTCTCCAACAGAACCAACCTAAGTGTTTGTAGCTAGAACATGGATGTTTATGATCTTTTCCAGTAGTTTGCTGGACATGGCACTTTCCTATTACTACTGGATAAGTCTACATAAAGAAGCATCAATGGCAGGAAGTGGAATTTAATTCTTCCATGCTGAAATGTAAATAGTACTTCAGAATTCTCCTTTAAGGTTTGAAGTGATATCTGACTTCCATGAACGTTAAATGATTTTTATTTCAGTCTTGCATAAACTAATGAAATATTAGCATGGTTTATTTTATACTACATTCAAACTGAAGACCTGTGATTTCATTCTTTTCCATTCCTGCATGCTTTTGCAAGCTCAAACCATTTGCTAGCCAGTCTACGTGAAAATACTTATATTTTATTACCTGTTTTTTGAGAAAACATATCACCAAACATTACTATAAATTCAGATAAACTCTAAAGTAAAATGTAATTGTACTACCTCTTAGAGTATATAATGACATATGTAAAGTCATTTTAAAAGACGTCTTAAAAATTATTTATCAAACTTACTGTTTTGCAGGTATACCCTCAGCTGCTTTGTAAGAGTCTGCAGCCTAGAAATTGGGAACCATTTTCATAGATTACAGAAACAGTAGTTTTACCATTCCGAGTCTGTTACTAATAATGCAGAGTTATGTTTTGGATGGATTTTATTGACATCTCATTTGAAAGGAACAATGCAACACAATATGTGAACTTTATTTTTATTAAGTTCACACGTCTTTCTATTATTGCCCTTGTATCCAGTGGGAACATTATAAAAGAGATCATCTAACTCTGGAATATTCAATGAGATAAGAGAGTATTTTATGCTGTGTTGAATATATTGTAGTTCCTAAATGATTTCTTTTGCCCTTCCCTTTTGAACCATTTTCTTATTGCCTGGAGTCCCCAGCTGAGGCAGTCACCCATATGCAATCATATTCCCTTTGAAAGTGATGTCAGATCATCACCTAACTTCCTAATTTCCTATGCTCATTTCATCATGTCTTAGTTGATCTCTAATAGCTGAGCCCTTGCTTAAATATTAATACCTAATCTTCAAGCTACTAATTTATAATCAACAATCAACAAATATTCTTTTGGACTGTACTGCTCTAACTAATGAGAATACATATTTCATAGTAGGATTTCAGACCATTGGCCAGACATTTGGGAAAATAATTTTAACAAGTATTTCTATCAGAGAAAGTTTCACCATTACGCAGAGTTGATGTCCTTCAACTTTTAAGGCCAGTTCTGACCTTGTTTTTGTGTTATTCTTTGTTTATAAAAAAATCAGAATGGAGTCATTTCAAAGTATAACTATTCCTTTTTTATTACGATATATATGTATATATGTGTGTATATATCATAATAAAAATATATACATATATCATAATATATGTATATTTGTATATCATAATAAAAATATATGTGTATATATCATAATAAACATATACAATAAATATATATCATAATAAATATATATAATAATATATATACACACACATATATATGGATATATATCCTGAAATCTCCTAAGAGATATAAGGAAAAGAGCCTGTAAAAAGCATGGTTTGGATATGTCATTCCTGTCTTATAATGTCAATAAAATGCACTATACTATTCTTGGAACGAAAATGAAAATTATCTTACTATTTTATGTGAGTTCGTATCATCATGTCAGAGTTTTAGTGTTTGGTTCCATCCAGGCTGCAAATATTAAACCATATAGTGTATGTAATAGCTAGTGCCTATGCTCTAAGTTCTGAGAAATTAACCTTCAAGTATATAAGCATGCAAACAGCAGAACAGCTAATGATTAGAAATAATTTTTCTTTGTAAGGCATTGCTGTACTTATTGCGTTACAGGTCAAGGCATGATATTTAGCAGTTCTACTCTTCGAGGTAAAGACACAGCTATTGAATATGTTAATCTCTTTCTGATTAAGGTTTAGGTTCCTTCTGTGTAGTTTTAGAATATAATAAATGTATATGCCTTCATAAAAACATAAACATAAGGTTATATATTAATAATGTGTATATCTGTGCATACACACAAATATGTTTGCTATGATTTGGATATGGTTTGTTTGGCCTTGTCAAATCTTATGTTGAAATTTTATCCCCAGTATTGGAGATGGGGCCTAATGCGAGTTGTTAAGGTCATGAGTTGGTTTCCTCATGAATGACTAGGTGCTGTCCTTCAGGTAATGACTGAATTCTTGCTCTGTTAGTACCCAGGATAGTTCCCACGTGAGCTGATTCTTAAAAAGAGCCTGGCACCTCACTCCTCTCTCTCTTCCTTCCTCTCTCACCATGTGATCTGTACACACTGGCTCTCCTTTGCCTTCCACCATGAATGGAAGGAGCCTGAGGCCCTCACCAGAAGCATATACTGTTTTCATGCTTTTTGTACACCCTACAGAACCAATTTCGTGCCCTAAAATAGACTTTAGGTTCTAAATTCCCTTAAGTCCAAGGAAGTGTGTTTCACATATGAATGTCTTCCATTGATTTGTACCACAGCAGAGTAAGATAAAGGAAGAGAATTCTTCTTCAGATCACATGAGAGATCCATAGATATTCATCAAATATAGAAATATATATTCATTTAGCAATTCTATAAGTGTATATTAATTCTTTTCACATGAGACATCTCATTGGTAGTATGCCTTTTTTCTCTGGAAATGATGCTATAATTCAGGTAAAACATTTTTGAAATCTCAAAATCTCTCTTTAGGGTCTATTTTCACAATTTTAAATTGTGTTAACCTCAATTAATATACATCAGTATATGTTTTATTTGTAATTCAGTGATTTTATGAGAAAATATAACATGTGTTAATGCAGTTTCAAATGAAGTTTCCAGGAAGGAATTGTGGCAAAAAGTAAAATTAATCACCTCTAAAATATGTTTATACTTAGAAAAATTATATTTTGTGTATATATACATGTACACACACACACACACATACAGAAATACATGGACATTGTCTTAATCTGTTTGTGTTTTTATAAGAAACACCTGAGGTTAGGTAATTTATATAGAGATTTATATGGCTCATGGTTCTGCAGGGTGCACAAAAAGCATGGAAACAGTATATGCTTCTGGTGAGGGCCTCAGACTCCTTCCATTCATGGTGAGTAAAGTTACATGTGAAATATTTTGCTAACAGTTATTTAAATTGAGAAAAAATGTGAATAGGTATGGATAAACACATCAGAATGGTTGCTCAAGGAAGTTTGTTTTGTATAATAAGTTTCCCTGATGTAAATATAGTCATCTGAATTTATTCTATTGATTTTAAGTCTTTACCTAAATGCTGTATGAATTCTGTAAGCACCTGTTTTTTATGGTGATGGGGGTGGTCATTGGTTTCACAATTTAAAGCATGTTCAAAATACCAACCCAACATCTTTTCCTCTCCTTCTCCTGTTGTTCACTTTATTCAAACCTATATATAGAAATATGGTTCATTAATCAAAAGCAATGTTAGCATTAACCTCTTCTTTTAACCCTTCGTAGCTACTGCCAGTGTTAACCAACATATAATTTTTTTTCTAGCTGCTTTGCAGAAAAAAGTCTAGTCAGATAACTGTAGTAAGACTAGAGAGACATGTTTCTATAAACCTGGAGGCTTTCTTGCTCTGCCAATTTCTCTGTGAATTAAAATCATGCTCAATAAGATTGCTTTTAGAATGTAAGATCTCCCTTGAAATAGTATAGATGGGAGCAGAACTTTAGTAAAGATGATAAATATATCATAATATTTTTTATGATGTTGACATATGTTTGACATGCCATCACAGTATTTTGTGTTGTAGTGAAAAGTGCTAAAATATTATAAATACAAGACCAGTTATCACTGAGATTTAACATGAAGCTTCAAAGTTTTATTCCTAAAAATTGGTCAGACAAGCATAAAATCTCTCAGCCTCACTAATGATGTGGAAAGAATTAGTGATGTGTGATTAGAGTATTAATTATTCACTAGCTAATGACAGAGAGATGAATTGTGAGACTTTTCACACCTTATTTAATGAATTGCATGTGGTCATCATACCATTCAGTATCAAAATATGAAAGACTGGTGAGGATAGGGATGTACACATGGTCTCCACGTTTCATCTACAGAGTACTTACTAATTTCCAAAAGAGAAATTTCCAGCATAGGAAAATCTGTAGAGACAGATTAGTTGTTTTCAGGGGCTGGGGGTGGGGTGGAGTTGCAAATAGAGAGTGACTGTTAAGCGGTAGAGGGTTTCATTTAAGGACGATGAAAATTTTCTGAAGTTAGATAATGGTGATGGTTGTCCAACTCTGTGATTATATTTTTAAAAAACACTGATTTGTACATCTTTAAAAGATGAATTTTAGAGTATGTAAATTGCATTTCTAATGCTGCTGTAAAAAGAAATGAAGACATCCGGTGGACACCACCACAACCAAATGACCAAACGCAGTATTTCTTATAACAGGAAGCACGGCCACAAATAGTACAAGCCCATTTACATTTTCATTAACATTCACATCATATCTTCGACCCTCTTATTACCAGGAATACTCATTCTGATTTTTACCCAGTAGAACTATTTTAAATCACACATGCCTGAGGTAGCTATTTAAATCTTATAATGGAATTGAAACTCATAATATCAAAGGGGCTTTTCATCTCATTGTTACTGTAATACTGAGTATTTTTTAGAACAATTCATCTGTCAGTAACCATTTGTGTCTGTATGCATTGGCATAGGGAATTCATAAATATTACCATTGTTCCCTGATGAAGTAACACAAATTGCTCTATTTCCCCAGAAATATTTTTATTAAAATGTAAGCTCTTGCTACTACCAACTGTATGTCTGTTTTTTCTGTTTTAATATATTTTTAATAGTAATATAGATGAGTGAAGTGTCCATAGTTCCATGCCATATTACTTGTCTGATTTCTGTATTATATGCTCTATGAAGAGAATGTGGTCAAGTCAGTTTTGTACATGTTGGCTATTTTTTTACCATGAGGAACATCTGAAATCAAATGTTATCTTCTGCAAACTGGGTTTGTAAGATAAACAAACATTATTATATTTATCTCCACTTCATTCTTGGAATAAAATTTATTTTCAGAATTATTTTCCTTAATTCTTTACCATTTTAGAAATATTTCAAGAGATAGTGTTTCTTTTGTTTGTTAATTTAGTAGTTGTCTTAGGTAACTTTGTCCACAAGCTCACTTTTAGATGATGATTCATGGGTCTGTGCATTAAGGAAATGTTCCCTGCTCCGCTAACAACAATAAAGGGGTAAGAGAAGTAGAACAGGGAATTGATCACTCCAAATAAATGTGACATTTAAATTGAAATCTCAACAGCAACCTAATCCTGTAGGTTTCTCCAGAACTGAAATGACATCACAGTTTTTGTTGTGATTGGGGTGATGAGGCTGAGATTTGAAACTTCCACACCCACAGGTGTTGGCTATGGGCCTGCCCCAGGAAACATCCCAGGGAATATGTGTATAAAGGCAGAGCATCCACAGAATTTATTACAGTGGTCTTTTTTTCCTTCTGTAGTCATAGTTAAAACAAAAAATAGTATTTCTTATTCTATGTGGTAGTGTTGATGGTGTCTTTATGTAAACTATGTTATTTAATCTAAAATTATTGGTTAAATATAGATAATTGGCTAATGAAATATTGATTGATCACTATGTTTAGCACAAGTGCACAATTTGTAGAAGTACTGATTTATGCTATCAAGGAAATTTAAATTTAAGAATGATATGACATAGTAAAAATTACATATAGATATGAAATGTAATCCTGAATAAAGCCATCTGATACATGTGCTTAGGATCCATAGAAAAGAAAGATAAGATTAGTGTTTGTTAACCAAGATGATGTTGAGTGTGTGTATTTTACATAAAATGTTAATACATATCGATGTATAAAGAGAAAAATGTAGTTTCTTTCTTACTGGAAAATATTGTGTGTAAAACTGAGGTGGAAATCATTCAATTGCCTGTAGTATATGTTTACCATTGATTTACTTGATAACTCATTATATTTCAGCTATGAACATTTTTTTACTTTCATCCTATTCTATATTTACTTATAGTTACTTGTATTAAAACATGGGACTTTGGCATTTTACCTCAGCTAGTGACCATAAAGTACTAGTAGATGATAGATGGCTGATTCGGTAGTGATATTTTCTTGGTATACTATAATGCAGTTCTGAAATTAATAAGGCAGTATTAAAGTGGTATAGATATAAAATATAGCCCTTCTATTAAAAAAAAACAGTTGTACAAGAATAGAATTGTCATATAAGATAGACAGTCCAAATAGAGTTTAAGAGTGTTTTGTGGCTAGTAAACATAATAAGACAATTTCTCAATGCTTTCATAAAACAGAGTATGCAGGTTATTGAAGGTAATAGTACTCTGTACTTGTTGAATAACTTTTGCAGAATATGTTGCTTTCAGTCCTCAGACACATTTAAAGAAGGACAAACACAAAACAAAAGATCATCTAAATAAATGAGGCTGATATATAAGAGATTTGGAGACTTGGCAGTAGAAAGAATCCTCAAATGTTCTAAATTTCTGAAATCTGAAGAGAAACCTTATTTAAATATTTGAAGAATGATAATGGGGTTCAGGTTGTAGGTTTTGTTCTATGTTGCTCTGGAACAGAACTTCTGAAGTTACAGCTCTCCAGATATAAAATGGGCTGTTTCTGTGTTGTGAATGCCATCTGGTAGTGTCTCCCTAATAGTGTCATCCAAGGCTACATACCATTTGTCAGGCACTCCATAAAAGAACGGAGTAAATTAACTATGAGACACCTTCAACTCTAAACTTTCCTGAATCTGTGTTTTTGCACCTGTGCAGTTACAGTCTGTGTTTCACTTGACAGTGAAATTTATGATATCTGTTAAAATATTTAAAAGTAAAAATTTTAAAAATCATTAACATTGAGTAGATGGTTAAAAAAACAAAGTAAGTAGAGAGAAAAAATGAATACATCATGTCTTCATCATTAAGGACATCTGGGATACTTAAATGCATCGCGTTTACTGCATCTGAAATTTTTATTGTATTGAAATGCAATGTTTTCACTTTCAGGTTTTCACTTCCAGTTACTGCAACAGCAGAAAACTGCATTCTTACTATTTACTCATATATGGCAATTCATCTGGATAAGCAAAACATTATTTTAAAGAATGGTAAGCTACATATGACTTATTTATCTCTAACTCTCACTGTATGGGTTCTTGGCCAATGTCTAGAAATAAAGTGAATTTAAAATTATCAATTGTATTAAACTGCTGCCTCTGGTAGGAGCTGTGCTTGTCATTGAGAGTAGAATCTGTATGTCTCTTAATTCCAAAAGTTGACGATCTAGTTTGAATAGAATGATTTGGGCAAAAGACAATATAGCAAAAACATGCAGGTGTGACAGGAGGTGTAAGGCAGTAAATGTAGGTACAGGACCATAATGCTATGCCCGTTATTCTGTAGTAGTGGGAACCTTCTGTCATTTTTTGAGTATCAGTGATTTAGAAAGGGAACAATTCTTGGGATGTGTGATGAATTAAAGTGGAGCAGAGTATGGTCATTAGACCAGCCTGGAATTGCTGCGGGTGAAATTGTGAGAGAAGCTAAGAATACTAAACAAGCCAATGAGCAGGGAGAAATATGAAAGGCAAGATACAGGGGATTACATTAGAGAAAGGAGGAAGAGTGGGTAACAAAAAAAAAAAAAAAAAATCCCATCTGTGTAGATCGTCAAGGTCTTAACTTTCAGTGCTGAATTAGAGGTCTTTTGTTTGTTTTTAACCAATTTTCTCATATTCTTCACTTATTTCTTCAAATATTTACAACTCTGATGAAACATATTTAGTCTTATTCTACCTTAATTTCAGGGGATGACTCTTTTTTCTTACTATTCAGAAGAAATAGAGGCCATTAAGCAATACCACTCTGAACTTCCAAATACTTTCTTGGATAGGAACTGGATTGTGACAAGCAAGTCACAAGCATGTATCGTGACTCTTTACTGGTCACAAAGCTGGGAGCCAGGACTCTTTCTTGCCTTAACCCATTCCTTTGTCTGAATCCCTTTACCCAGGTACCTTTCTGAATCAAGTAACCTTGCTTATCTTTTCCTTTCTGTCTCCCTCTTAGCTGCTTTGAGTGAGCATCTGGGAAGACAGCAGAGAGGAGAAAGGAGACTATGTTTTCTCAGTGGCCAGCAGGCTCATTCTCAAAGAGCAAAAAGGGTAGCTTCAGGCCATGCATTCCTTATTAATTCTTTCCAAATCTGACAGTAAGATAAATCACTCAACTTCCCAGAGAGAAGGAGAAAAGTAGCAGAGGAAATTAAACAATTAGAATATTTCTGCTGCCTTTAACAGGAAAAAAAAAATTCAGGGGTGAGGAAGAAGAATTTATCCATTATGCTGCCCTTACTAAACTACTGAGCACAGCTAAGACTGTTGACTGTTCTCTTTCTCCATCTTCAAACTTTCTCTGGGTTTCCACACACCGTACTTCTTTTGGTCTCCTTTAACCTTTCTGACTGTTCCTTCTGAGCATCTTTCATAGATCCCTCTTCCTGTATCTGTACTTTTAAATTATTTGTGTCAGTAGAGTTCTGACCCCTCTCTTCTTCCTTTCATGACTTCAGCTATAATCCATGCGCTATATCTCTAGCCTTGTTTCCTCTCAGAGATTCAGGAATTCAGATCCAACTGCCTTCTGGATATCATTCATTCCCATAGGCACCCCTAAAACAACATATCCCAAACTGAAGTCCTCTCTCTGAAATTTTGTTCTCTATGTACTCCATCTCTGTGTTTGTGCCTGTAGTCCATACAGGTGCCAAATCCGGAAACCTAAGTGCCATCATTGGCAATGTCTTCTCTCTCACACTCCACTTCCAGTCCACCAATTCCTGTCCCTTTTGTTGCCTAAATATTTATGAAATCCATTCACTTTTCTCCCTCTCCACTGCCACTACAAATATTCAAGCTGCCATAAAACCTTTCCAGGATTGTTGCAGGAGTTTCTAAACTGTTCTCCTTCCTCCTACAATGGTCTCCCCTTTCACAAACCTACCCTCACGCCATTTACAAACTGAAAATTCATTTCTTTAATTCCCAGGTATAAAATCTTTCTGTAGAATATCATTGCTAGGTGGATGAAGCCTACAAGACCACACAATAGCAAGTGGCTTAGTTTTCATTTCTGGACATTTTTCCCTTTATACTCAAGCCACATTAATCTTCTGCAAGTTCTTTGAGCATCTTGATCTTTACTGATACTCTTTCCTGTGACTGAAGCATTTTACCCACGACACCATACACAGTTATGGAAGATCCCTGCCTCTGCATACAAAAATTACGTGTTTCTCTGGTGTATCCTCATAGCTCTGTGCAATTCTTCTGTCATGACCCTTACTACATTTTGACTTAACCTGCCTATTATCAATGTTTTTTTCTAAATGTTGCTACCTATAAAGTCTGTGAGAGTAGGAATCACCTCTCTCTTTTTCACCCTAGTGTCCATAGTGCCTCACACAGTGTCTGGCAGATAAAAGGTATTTATTGAGTATTGTAAAATGGATTACTTGAATTATAAACCATCAGGGAGTCATCTTTTAGCTATATATTTTCATAAAAGAATGGGTTACATGTGAAATAGCATATTCTGAACACCAAAAATTATTTTAAAGCAATTTATGGAATAATGCAGTTGGCAGAGTGGAGATATATAGGGAGAGATAGATATCTCAAAATTTTAACACACATTGTCAAAATTTAAAGATTTTTTTTTTTTTTTTGGCTGGGCGCGGTGGCTCACTCTTGTAATCCCAGCACTTTTTGAGGCTGAAGCAGGCAGATCACGAGGTCAAGAGATTGAGACCATCCTGGCCAACATGGTGAAACCCCATCTCTACTAAAAATACAAAAATTAGCTGGGCGTGGTGGTACGTGCCTGTAATCCCAGCTACTCGGGAGGCTGAGGCAGGAGAATTGCTTGAACCCAGGAGGCGCAGGTTGCAGTGAGCCAAGATCACGCCACTGCACTCCAGCCTGGCAACAGAGTGAGACTCCTTCTCAATTAAAAAAAAAAAAAAAAATTTTTTTTGACGATTATCGACATAATATTTTTATATTCTACTGTACTTCAAGGAGGAGGATTTCAGATTATACAGCATAATAGTTATGGAGAGTCACACAAACTGGATGGCAGTTCTCATTTGTGTTCTAACCACACTATTATGCCATATGATATCTTTTATTCTCAAATTTTCAAATTTACCATCTTTTATTAAGCAAAATGTCCATGACAGAACAGTAACAGAATACTGATAATATCTGTTTTACCTATTTAAAAGGGCTTTTGTGAGGAACCATAGACTGCAAATACATGGAAATTATTATTGTTAATATTACTTCATTATTATTTGCTCTTATCACTGTAGTTGTGATTGCTTTATCACTTTTATATGCTTTCTAATTTACTTCCAGAAAATAATGATTAATTACTGGGCAATAAATAATATTGTTATTCTTTAAAATAAATAAATAAATAAAACCTTTTTGTTAGATTATTAAGCATAATGTCTATGTGTTAAAATAATGCGTCCATTTGGGGAAATATTTCAAAAGAAAGAAATTATAATTCTTAAATATCCTAAAATATCTTTAGAAATATGTATAGTAATAATTTCTAATATATATTTAATCCCAGGTATATGGTGCTCTGCTAAGTGACTTCTATTTGTCCTTTAAATTAGTCCTAGAAGTTCTGAGTTAGATGCCCTTATATATCTCGCTTTACAAATTAAAAATCTGAATATGTAGAGAGGGTGAGCAGCTTATCCTGGGGAATTCTAATGAAATTTGAGGCCTCAGATCCCACACACTTTGGTAGTGTGTGCTAGGGTATGATGTGATCAATAAAGGTAAAGTCTTAAAATACATCGAGTGTGTCCAAAAGTAAAGCAGTATGATTATTTTAGTATAGCTCATCTGAAAATTCTTTTAAAAAGTGAATTATTGAGTTTAGTTGAAAGGGTATAGATGTGGCTTTACATTCCACTAGGAACTTTTTATCATTTAATGGTAAGTTAAAAACATTTAACCTAATGCATCTACCACAGATAATTTTGTCATCGAGTTCTCTAAGGCTCACTTCTATGAAGTCTATAGTGGTGTAGCATTCTGGAAATAATGCACACCTATTGACTACAGGGTCTCAAGCAAATTCTAAATGACTCTGTTATGAAAGAGTGGAAGAAACTTAGCATATAATAGCTCATTTATATTTGTTATTGCCTTTAAAGTAATCTTCACAACAAACTCATGAGCTCAGAAACTTTGGTCTCATTTTATGGATAAATACACGTTTTAAATATTTTGTATAACATACTCACAGTTTAAGTGTGAGTAGGAATAGGGGTGCCAAGTTTTCAAGTCAGATTTTTCTAACTGCAGAGTCTATGCTTTTTTGACAGAATTAGACTGAGTTAGGAGCTGGGACTTGACACCAGGGTGGGGCTTGCACAATGGACCATATAGAGGACTAGCTAAAACAGAGTGCAGGCAAAATCAGCTTTCTTTTCCTTTTCCTTTTCCTTTTCCTTTTTTTTTTTTTTTTTTTGAAACAGGGTCTCCCTCTGTCTCCCAAGCTGGAGTGCAGTAGCACAATCTTGGCTCACTGCAGCCTCCGCCTCCTGGGTTCAGTAGATTCTCATGCCTCAGCCTTCCGAGTAGCTGGGACTATAGACATGTGCCACCACATCTGGCTAATTTTTGTTACTTTTACTAGAGGTGGGGTGTCACCATGTTGGCCAGGCTGGTCTTAACTCCTGACCTCAGGCGATCCGCCCACCTTGACCTCCCAAAGTGCTGGGATAATAGGCGTGAGCCACCTCACCTGGCTGCAAAATCAGCTTTCAGTCAGACATGCCTACCAGTGTGCCATGTCAATTTACCATTGCCATGGCAACATTTGGGAGTTACTGCCCCTTTACATGGCAATGACCTAAGGATTACTACCCTTTCCCTAGAAATTTCTGCATAAAGTGCCCCTTAATCTGCATGCAATTAAAAATGGGAATAAATATGACAGCAAAACTGCCCTGAGCTGCTACTCTCTGCCTAGAGGTCGCCCTGCTTTTCAAGGGCAGTCATGGAGCTGTAATACTGCTGGAGATGTAACACTGCCTCTTCAATTAAGCTGTTTACTTCTACCTCTGGCTTGCCCTTGAATTCTTTCCTGGGCAAAGCCAAGAACCCTTGCAGGCTAAGGTCCACTCTGGGACCCACCTGTCCTGCATTAAGACTATGAATATATAAATTGCATATGTATTTTGAGGCTTAGCCGTAGGTCACACCTACCGGCTTTTCTTGGTCAGCACTGGCTTTGGTTGGATTCAAATTTACACTGTGGCAGACCCTAATATATGTATGAAATCGAGATTGAAATCTGTATAAAAATGGTATTAGTTCATAACCAAGCTGTGATATTACAGAGAGTTAACTAGGGAAGAAATTACTTTTTCTGGTGACTCTTTTCCTATGTCTTATTTGAACAATATCTGTAATAATTTCATCTATTTGGATGTAGAAACATTGAAAATGTTTTCGTATTCTTCTTTATGCTAAAGTTGAACATTATTCATTCTCTACTAACTTTGATGTACCATAACAATTGCCTTACCAAAAAAATTCATTTAGTTTAGAAAATTGTTTCAACTTGGTTATCTCTTTCCTATTTGACATCTTATCTGATGTACAGTGGGTGTTTAGGTTTTTTTTTTTTTACTTTGTCATAGATAGATGGATACATAGATAGATAGATACATCAATAGATAATAGATAAATTCAGGTTAAATAATGGTATAAGGAAATACATGAATGCATGTTTTGCTTACTGTGATCCAATGTGTCATTTGTAGATAAGGATGAATATCTTAGCAAGACTAGAGATGGTGTTTTGCCTCCCTACCAGGATGCTAAATCACCCCGTCCTGCTTCAGTTAAAAAGACACACACCACTAGCAAATTCAATGATGCTGAACCTGCAAAAGGAAACTTATTTATTGGTATGTAGCAAATATATAGTGTACTTTCCAAAATTAGTCCATGACATGATCTACTTAATATCTTTTAATTTAAAAGTTAGGTTTTTGCAAGTAACAAGAAATTCATGAAGAAAATTGGGAATTCATCATTAATTTTAAATGGATCATCTGTGTGGAGAGTTGTCTTCAAGGGTCAGTAGTAGAGATTCTTTAATGTTCTTGGTTCACAGCACTCTTACTGTTTCAGTATTCACTTTTCCGAATGCCAAAATGTACCACATCGTTCCATTTATTAAATGCATTGGAACAAAAATGTAAGAGTAGTAACTTATGTGCTGTCTAATAGATGTTGCAGTAATATTTAACAAAAATGTTAATACCTGGGGAGCCTCTGTAAATTAACTGTGACGTCCCAAGCACTCTCTGCGCACAGTTTGGGAACTGTGGAACTAAGGACTTGTCTCTTCATTATCTAACTAACTGTAGCCAAGGTTTCCTGTCTTAGAAAGAGGTCAGCACAGATAAATATGTGAGTTTCATACTATTATTTGCAATTAACTGTTCAAATGTTTATTCTCTGGAGGTAGGTAATATTGAACATTTTTTCTTTTTATTGAATGGACCAAACCAAATTAAATAATATGAGGTTTTTAGTGAGTATGTGATTGTGCCATTATATAGCCAGATATTTTTGGAAAAAAAGATGAAATCATTTTATATTCTTGAAAATTACTTTAACTTGAAAATGCCTTATTTTATTAAAGTACTTGATTTGGAGAGAAAGTCATTTGGGATCTAAACCAATATTGTGTTTGTGTAATTTATTCAGATGAGATTACATTTTTTCTAATACATAATGCTGAAGATTGTCAACACATTTTACTAATGTAATAAAAAATGAAAGATTCCAGTTCAGGGAATATTTTCACATACCATTATGGCAAGAAGAAAATGTAACTTTTATTTATTGAAATCCACCTATTGTTAAAATGTTTCTCTTAGATACTTAAAAGTAAATGTATTTTCATTGTTTATTTTAAGATACAGTAAATTGACTCAGAATTTCTTTGAGAGCATAGAATAATTTGTAGAATGGGTTCTGTTAGTCTGCATACAAATGACAATAACTGACAGAATATTTTACTCCTAGTAGCCCTTTTTTTTTTTAAACAAACTAATTTGAATTTTAGGAGTGGAAGTACTGCCTGAAAATTTGCACTTGGATGAAAGTGAAACATCAAAGGAAGATGATGAATCTATGGAAAAGGAAAACTATGAACAATTCCTTTCTCTTGAAGAAGGAACAAAGGCACACTACTTTTTTGAGAAGGTTGTAAATGCAGCACAGACCTGGTTCAGTCTCTTTGGCTGGCCTGAAGGACCCCATTCTTTTTCTATTCCAGAGACTATAAGAAGGTGAGAGTCACATGTTTCTCTAAATTCCTTGCTTTGTATCACATCATAAAGTATAATCTATTGATTGAGATTATTTTAAGTGAAATATAATATGAAATAATTTATTCTAAACTGATATATTATGAAGCATCTCATAATTTATTGTTGTTATTGCAAGAAGAGTAAAATGTTGCAAACACAACTTTTTTAGTATAATGTCATCTTTAATTTCTTTTAAATATCTGATAATTTTAGGTAAGCACTGAAATTCTCTGAACCTCACCTTCCTCATCTGTGATATTAGGAAGGTTATACTATGAGTAGGAAAGCCCTTTTAAAGTTAAAAATTTTATAAATTACACATTGCTGTGTGCATAAACTATTAGCCCTAGATCGAGATTATAGCCAAGTAGACAGGTAATGGTATTAATGAACAAGGAGGGCTCACTTTTCTTTGATATGATTTCCTCTTTTACAGTGCATTTACTTCCCTTCTTTCATGTGTTGTGTTATTACTC
The DNA here is from genome assembly GCF_000951035.1 of Colobus angolensis palliatus. Classification (NCBI taxonomy): domain Eukaryota; kingdom Metazoa; phylum Chordata; class Mammalia; order Primates; family Cercopithecidae; genus Colobus; species Colobus angolensis. The sequence goes on from NW_012118688.1 coordinate 1,854,886, forward strand.
AGTATGTCTAAAATAGTTCAACTGTTTCGGTTTTATCAAGTGACTTAATTATGTGTTAATTTAAACAGGAGTTTAGGCCTGTTACTTGTTATAATGTTGTTGGTGTGATATGTTCTCAGAGCTTTTCCACCTGCTTTCTCAGCAATGAGGTAACTTGCTGCAACCACGGTGGGGAGTACAGTACTCATACCTATAGTGGACTATGGACTATTTATAGAATTTCTGCTCTATATTCGTGGGACCTAGGTAAATCTAAGGCTACAGTTTTCCTATATGTTACCTTTTTCAGGTTTTTAAATTAATAGGACAAATCTAGCTTCATAGAATGAATTGGCTAATATTTCATCTTTGTCCCTGCTGTGAGAAAATTAATGCAATAGCTACCCTGAAAATTTATAGTTTTCATCATAAAATCATTTGTTATTGAAACATTTTTTGAAATGTTTGTGCATCTTCTTTCTTGAACCTGAAGATAGAGATTGTCAGACATGCTCTTTGTTGATGTGGACCTTGGATAATTTCACTCTTTAGAAACACCACTTCACAGCAATAAGAAAAATAAGGCCCAGTTCATTTGTTGATTTCTAAGATATATACAAGCAGAATAGCAGAAGACAAAGGAATTATTTGAGGGGATTTCCTATTTATTGATTAATTCTTAGTCTGTTTTCTGTTTTATAAGGCTATGAAAATTTTATTAAGTTATATTTTGTCTTTTACAAGAACTCTTCTTCATAAACATATTTTGGGATCTAGTTAATGAATTAGATGACTTATGGGATTTTATCAATTTTTTGAACAAATTGCAATCATATATAATTATAGGGTACACAGCATTAATATGGTATATACATGTATGATGTGGAATAATTAAATCAAGATGATTAACATATTCATCATCTTAAGTATTTATCATTTATTTCTCTTGTATAATTGCAACCTTGTATAATTTGACCAACATCTCTCGGGTCCCTGAACCTTTAGCCTCTGATAACCACCATTTCACTCTCAGCTTCAATGAATTCAACTTTTTTAGATAAAATGTGTAAGTGAGATCATGTAACATTCATCTTTCTATGCCTGGCTTATTTCACTTAGCATAATGTCCTTCAGGTTCATCCATGTTGTCAAAAACTACTGGATTTCACTCTTTTTAAGGCTGAGGAGTGTTTCATTTTCTTTATCCTTTCATCTGTTGATTGACACTTAAGTTGATTCCATATCTTGGCTATTGTGAATAATGCTGTAATAAACCTAGGAGTGATTATATCTTTTCAATATACCGATTTCATTTACTTTAGATACCCGGTATTGGGATAGGTGGATTATGTGGTAGCTTTAATTTTAATGTTTTAATTTTAAATTTATATTTGTTATTTTGTTGTTATTTTTATTTATTTGTTTTTATTTTATTTTATTTTATTTTTTTTGAGATGGAGTCTCTCTCTGTCACCCAGGCTGGAGTGTAGTGGAGCAATCTCAGCTCACTGCAACCTCTGCCTCCCAGGCTCAAGCAATTCTTCTGCCTCAGCCATCCAAGTAGCTGAGACTACAGGTGCATGCCACCATGCCTGGCTAATTTTTGCATTTTTCATAGAGACAGGGTTTCACTATGTTGTCCAGGCTGGTCTAGAACTCCTGACCTCGTGATCCACTTGCCTCGGCCTCCCAAAGTGCTGGGATTACAGGCATGAGCCACCGCACCTGGTCTCTTGTTATTTTTTAATAATTTCAACTTTTATTTTAGATTCAGGGGTACATGTATAATATACATGCATATATTGTGTGATGCTGAAGTTTGGAATACAAATAATCCTATCACCCAAATAAAGAGCACAGTGCACAACAGTTAGTTTTTCGACACTTATTCCCTTCCCTCATGTCTCCTTCTATTAGTCCTGAGTGCCTTTTGTGGCCATCTTTTTGTTCATGAGTACCCAATATTTAGGTCCCACAAGAGAGAGTATGTGGTATTTGGTTTTTGTGTTCCTGTGTTTATTCACTTAAGATAATGGTCCAGCTGCATCCATGTTGCTGCAAATGACATGATTTCATTCTTTTTTATGGTTTCATAGTATTCTATCATGTATATGTACCACATTTTCTTTATCCAATCCACCATTGATGGGGAACTCGGTTGATTCTATGTCTTTGCTATTGTGAATAATGCTGTGATGAATATAGAAGTGCATATGGCTTTTTGGTAGAATGATTTATCTTCTGTTGGATATGTACCCTGCAATGGGATTGCTGGGTTGAATGGTATTTCTGTTTCCAGTTCTTTGAGAAATCTCCAAACTGCTTTCCACAGTAGCTGATCTTACTTGCATTTCCACCAATAGTATTTATTTTTTTGTTATTTTTTTATTATACTTTAAGTTCTAGGGTGCATGTGCGCAACGTGCAGGTTTGTTACATATGTATACTTGTGCCATGTTGGTGTGCTGCACCAATAGTATTTAAACATTCACTTTTCTCTGCAGCCTCACAAACATCTCTTGTTTTTGCCTTTTTAGTAATAGCCATTCTGACTGGCATGAGATGGTATCTCACCATGATGTTGATTTGCATTTCTCTGATGTTTAGTAATGTTGAGCACTTTTTTATATGTTTGTTAGCCAGTTATATATCTTCTTTTCAAAAGCATCTGTTTATGTTACTTGCCCACTTTTTAATGGGGTTGTTTTTTGCTTTTGAACTGTTTCAGTTCCTTATAGATTATGGATATTAGACCTTTGTCAGATGCACAGTGTGCAAATATTTGCTCCCATTCTATAGCTTGTTTGTTTACTCTGTTAATAGTTTCCTTTGCTGTGTAGAAGCCCTTTAGTTTAACTGGTCCCACTTGTCACTTTTTTCTTTTTGTCGCAATTGATTTTGAGGACTTAGACATAAATTCTTTCCCAAGGCCAATGTCCAGAATGGTGATTCCTAGGTTTTCCTCTAGAATTCTTATAGATTGGGACTTTATATTTAAATCTTTAATCCATCTTGAGTTAATTTTTGTATATGGTGAAAGTTAGTGGTCTACTTTTAATCATCTGCAAATGACTAGCCAAGTATCGTAGTATCATTTATTGAATACAGAATCTTTCTCCATTGCTTATTTGTGTTGACTGTGTTGAAGATTAGATGGCTATAGTCATACAGCTTTATTTCTGGATTCTTGTTCTGTTCTGTTGGTCTTTGTGTCTGTTTTTGTACCAGTACCATCCAATTTTGGTTCCTGTAGCCTTATAGTACAGTTTGAAGTCAGGTAATACAATGCCTCCACCTTTTTTTTTTTTTTTTTAACTCGGGATTCATTAAGTTATTTGGATTTATTTTTGCTTACATATGAATTTTAGAAAAGTTTTTTTTTTTATAATTCTTTGAAAAATAGCATTGGTAATTTGGTAGAAATAACATTGAATCTGTAGATTGCTTTGGGCAGTAAGTCCATTTTAACTATATTGATTCTTCCAACCAATGAACATAAAATGTTTTTCCATTTGTTTGTGTCATCTATTTCTTTCAGCAATGTTTTATAGATCTCCTTGTATAGATCTTTCACCTCTTGGTCAGATGTATTCTTAGGTACTTTATTTCTCTGTGGCTGTTGTAAATAGGACTGCCTTCTTGATTTGGCTCTCAGTATGAACATTATTGGTGAATAGAAACGCTACCAATTTTCATACATTGATTTTGTATCTTGAAACTTTACTGAAGTCATTTATTAGTTACAGGAAATCTCTGGGATGCAGCAAAAACATTGTTAAGAGGAAAGTTTATAATGCTAAACACCTAACTCAAAAAGTTAGAAAGATTCCAAATTGCTGGGTGTGATGGCTCATGCCTGGAATTCCAGTACTTTGGGAGGCTGAGGTGGGCATATTGCCAGAGGTCGGGAGTTCAAGACAAGTCTGGCCAACATGGTGAAACCTCGTTTCTACAAAAATACAAAAAAATTAGTCAAGCATGGTGGCACACTCCTGTGGTCTCAGCTACTAGGGAGGCTGAGGCAGGAGAATTTATTGAACCCATAAGGCGGAGGTTGCAGTGAGCTGAGATCATGCCACTGCACTCCAGCCTGAATTACAGGGCAAGACTCAGTCTCAAATAAAAAAACAAATATATCAAATTAAACTTCACACATTGAGGCACTAGAAAAACTACATTTGTTGAGGAGTGCTTTACTTCCAACTATGTGGTCAATTTTGGAATAAGTGCGATGTGGTACTGAGAAGAATGTATATTCTGTTGATTTGGGGTGGAGAGTTCTGTAGATGTCTATTAGGTCTGCTTGGTGCAGAGCCAAGTTCAATTCCTGGATATCCTTGTTAACCTTCTGTCTTGTTGATCTGTCTAATATTGACAGTGGGGTGTTAAAGTCTCCCATTGTTATTATCTGGGAGTCTAAGTCTCTTTTTAGGTCTCTAAGGATTTGCTTTATGAATCTGGGTGCTGCTGTATTGGGTAAATATATATTTAGGATAGTTAGCTCTTCTTGTTGAATTGATCCCTTTACCATTATGTAATGGCCTTCTTTGTCTCTTCTGATCTTTCTCGGTTTAAAGTCTGTTTTATCAGAGACTAGGAGTGCAACCCCTGCTTTTTTTTTTGCTTTTCATTTGCTTAGTAGGTCTTCCTCCATCCCTTTATTTTGAGCCTATGTGTGTCTCTGCACATGAGATGGGTCTCCTGAATACACCACACTGATGGGTCTTGACTCTTTATCCAATTTGTCAGTCTGTGTCTTTTAATTGGGGCATTTAGCCCATTTACATTTAAGGTTAATATTGTTATGTGTGAATTTGATTCTGTCATTATGATGTTACCTGGTTATTTTGGCTGTTAGTTGATGCAATTTCTTCCTAGCATTGATAGTCTTTACAATTTGGCATGTTTTTGCAGTGGCTAGTACCAGTTGTTCCTTTCCATGTTTAGTGCTTCCTTCACGAGCTCTTGTAAGGCAGGCCTGGTGGTGACAAAAATCTCTCAGGATTTGCTTGTCTGTAAAGGATTTTATTTCTCCTTCATTTCTGAAGCTTAGTTTGGCTGGATATGAAATTCTGGGTTGAAAATTCTTTTCTTTAAGAATATTGAATATTGGCCCCCACTCTCTTCTGGCTTGTAGGGTTT
>NW_012118688.1:1861372-1876379 GCF_000951035.1 Colobus angolensis palliatus
ACTGTAAACTAGTTCAACCATTGTGGAAGACAGTGTGGCAATTCCTCAAGGATCTAGAACTAGAAATACCATTTGACCCAGCGATCCCATTCCTGGGTATATACCCAAAGAATTATAAATTATGCTACTATAAAGACACATGCACACGTATGTTTACTTCAGCACTATTCACAATAGCAAAGACTTGGAACCAACCCAAATGTCCATCAGTGATAGACTGGATTAAGAAAATGTGGCACATACACACCATGGAATATTATGCAGCCATAAAAAAAGGATGAGTTCATGTCCTTTGTTGCGACATGAATGAAACTGGAAACCATCATTCTGAGCAAACTATCGCAGGGACAGAAAACCAAACACTGCATATTCTCACTCATAGGTGGGAATTGAACAATGAGAACACTTGGACACAGGGCGGGAAATATCACACACTGTTGCCTGTTGTGGGGTGGGTGTATGGGGGAGGGATAGCATCAGGAGAAATACCTAATGTAAATGATGAGTTAATGGGTGCAGCAAACCAACACAGCACATGTATACATATGTAGTAAACCTGCACATTGTGCACATGAACCCTAGTACTTAAAGTATAATTAAAAAAAAAGAAAAACTAGGAAAACTAACCCAAAAGCTAGCAGAATAAAATAAATTACTAAAATAAGAGCAGAACTGAATGAATTTGAAACTCAAAAATATATGCAAAGAATCAACAAAACCAAACCTTGGTTTTTTGAAAAGATAAACAAGATTGATAGACTACTAACTAGACTAATACAAAGAGAGAGAATATACAAATAAGCACAATCAAAATCACTAAATGTAGCATTACAACTGATCCCAGAAAAATACAAAGGATCCTAAGAGATGTTGATTCACACTTCTGTGCACACGAACTAGAAAATTTAGAGAATGTGGATAAATTCCTGGAAGCACACAACCTCTCAAGATTGAATCAGGAAGAAATTGAATCCCTGAACAGATCAATATTGATTTCTAAAATTAAATCAGTAATAAAAAACCTACTAACAAAAGCCATGGACCAAAAGAATTTACAGCCAAATTCTACCAGATATACAAAGAAGAGCTGTTAACAATTATACTGATTCTATTCCAAATAATCAAGGAGGAAGGACTCCTCCCTAACACACTCTTGGAAGCCAGCATCACTGTGATACCAAAACCTGGCAGAGACACAGTGAACAAAGAAAACCATAGTCCAATATTCCTGATGAACATAGATGTAAAAATCCTCAATAAAATATTAGAAAACCGAATCCAGTAGCACATGAAAATGCTAATTCACCATGAACAAGTAGGCTTCATTCCTGGGATGCAAGTTTGATTCAACACACATTAATTAATCAATGTGATTCATGACATATAAGTAATTAAAAACAAAAACTGTAATCATCTCAATAGATGTGATAAAAGCCTTCAGTGATATCCAACATCCCTTCATGATAAAAAATCTCAACAGAGTCACCAGCAAAGGAACATACCTCAAAATAACAAGAGCCATCTATGACAGCCAACATCATACTGAATGGGCATAAGCTGGAACCATTTCCCTTGAGTACTAGAACAAAACATGGATGCCCACTCTGACCACTCCTATTCAAAATAGTATGGGAAGTCCTTTTCAGAGCAAGCAGACAAGAGAAAGAAACAAAAGGCATCCAAATAAGGAAAGAAGTCTTACTTTCTGTCTTCACTGATGATATGATTTTATGCTTAGAAAACCCTAGCTTTATTTATTTATTTATTTATTTATTTATTTATTTATTTATTTATTTATTTATTTATTTATTTATTTTGAGACGGAGTCTCGCTCTGTCACCCTGGCTGGCGTGCAGTGGCGTGATCTCCGCTCACTGCAAGCTCTGCCGCCTCCCGGGTTCACGCCATTCTCCTGCCTCAGCCTCCCTAGAAGCTGGGACTACAGGTGTCTGCCACCATGCCTGGCTAATTTTTTTTGTATTTTCAGTAGAGACAGGGTTTCACCGTGTTCGCCAGAATGGTCTCAATCTCCTGACCTCGTGATCCGCCCGCCTCGGCCTCCCAAAGTGCTGGGATTACAGGCATGAGCCACTGCGCCCGGCCACTTAGTTTTATTTTTAATTTTTTGAGGATCCTCCATAATGTTTTCTGTACAGCTGTACTAATTTACCTTTCCTACCAGAAGTGTGCAAGCATTGCCTTTTCTCCACATCTTCTCTAACACTTGTTATTGTTCATATTTTTTATAAGTCAATCTAACAGCCATGAGATAATATCTCATTGGGATTTTAATTTGCACTTCCTTTATAATTAATGACTTTGGGCACCAGTCTTTTTTCAGTTCCTAGAAGCCCTTAGGTATTATTTCTTTTTATCTCTTCCCCAAATCAGCAGAAGATAGAAGTAACCCTTGAAATAGACAAGAAAACACAGTTTATGTTTCAGAGATAATCACAGAAAATATAGTAAATATTATAGCCTATTCTTTTCAAGCTGGGTGAATTGTAGGAATAACATTTTCTATAAACACGGCTGGGAAGAACTCTAAGCAACTAATCATAGAGTCATTTGAATTGTACTGGAAGTCCCACTTATTCTGAGAGAAGTAATTGCAGTACATATAGGTGCTATTCCAGGATTCCACTCTAGCATGAAGCTTCCTGCAGCTGCCACATACAAATAACACATCCTAGAATGCCAGTCAGGAAGCTTAAGGGGAAGCTTAAGGAAAGCTTGTTCCAAAGCTAACTATTCCATCCCAGAGCCTCTCATTTAGTATATAATACGTAGAATCTTATAGAAAATCAAATCCATCCAGTAGAATGTTTTATCTTTCATAACAAGAGGATCTGAAATGAGGAAAATATTTCCTCTATGCCTCCATTTTCTCATCTGTAAAAAAGGAGATAATAGTAATACCTAACCAAAACAGTTGCTGTAACATTTTTGAGATAATATATTTAATGCATGTCAGAGCAGACTTTAGGACCTAGTAAGTCTTCAGTAAATCTTAGCTATTATTAAAAAATTTAATTAGGATTATATTAATGTTATGTATTTCTAATTTCATTAATCATATTCACCAACTCGTGTATTTGGCAGTAGAGAGTCAGTTTAAAACTCATCATTTTCAAGAAAGCACATTTCCAAATTATGTTTTATTAATAATATTTCACCTTTCTTTGCAGGATGTTTACCCAGCTTGATTCAGGAACATTTGACACACGCTCACACACACACACACATATATGTGCATACATATATATATAGTATACATATATGTATACATACGTGTATACAAGTCTCTATACATGTATGTGTACATATATGTATGCATACACATATATGTGTGCATATGTACTTATATATGTATGTATATTACATATATACTTATACATGTATGTATATTACATATATACTTATATATGTATGTATATCTATTACATATATACTTATATGTATGTATATATACACATATATATAGCATAGCATGCTATTCTCTTTGCAGCTTTGAGCTGCTGGCAAGCTCACTGATAAATTTAATAATATTAAATAGTATTAAAATGAAGTGTCACCTCCATTTCTGGGCATCCTGCGCATTCATACTGTCAACAGTGTCCAATAGAGTCATAGAAACTTGACTTTAGATTCAAGCTAAGTATTAAAATGAAAATGGGTATAATAATTCATTCTAGTTGTGTTCTTTGAATTCTTCCTTTTGCACACTAGTGTAACAATAATGAGATATTCTACAATTCTTATTTTTAAAAGTTTTATTTGTTAATCATTTTACTGCATGTTTGCTGGTGATAGTGATGGGTGAGCCTTTTGAATATCTTCAATCTCCAAAGTAGGGGATTCTCACAATTGAAAAATCAACAAAATCCTTTAACATATTAATATATATGTAAGAGCAAAAGGAATATAGTTAAACTATATATAGGCAAATATGGAGTTATTAAACAATAATTTAATAATGTTTAATAGTATTACTTTTGTTTAATTATTGTTTTTAATCAGTTCTTATTTGCCTATATGTTTATCAACATCATTGTTCTTTATTTTGCATCTTTAGTCTTGCAGGTAGGATGATTTTTATTTTCTCAAATGTTGCAGTATGAATGCTATTCTATGACCTATATTTATTGCAGTAATTTTGTTTTTATTTGATTTAATCTACTGTTAAGCTCATCCATTGCTTTCTTAATTTTGTTTATTCAGATTTTTATTTGTGAATGCTCCATTAGTCACATTTTATATAGTTTATTGTTCCATGACAAAGTTACCAATTTTGAACATAGTACATATGGTTAGTTTAAAACCTGTGTCTTCACTGAGCTCTGTGGGGTCTCAGCATAGCAGCCACTCAAGCATGTGTGGAGACCTAGAAGCTTTAGATACTCTGGCTTTCCAGTCCTCCCAGCAAAAGTAACTGAATCTCTGGCAAAGTGAGAGGTTAGACACCCATACATATCCCGAGGAGAGGAGCTGAATCCAACGTGTGAAGTAGTGACAGTCTGCAGACCCCCCTTCCACAGCACCTGACAGGAAAGGACCCACTGGCTTGGAATTCTAGCCAGCAAATGGTAGCAATGTTGCACCTACCTTGGACAGAACTCCTGGGTGGAGGGGCCGACTGCCATCTCTGCTGTTTGGGTGACTTAGCCAATCCAGCCTTTGGGCTTTGGAGAGTCCAAACTGACCAGAGGCAGAGGGATCCCCCAGCACAATAAAACTGCTGTATCAAAAAAACAAAAAACTAAAAACTAAAAACAAAACAACCCTGTGTCTTAATACCTGGGATCCCTGAGTGTCTATTTTTATTGTTTATTGTTCCTTTTCATTTGCATTAATCTTGACCAATAGTGGGGTTAATTTTCTCCATAAAATATTTGTTTCTTTGCTGGTGACTTCAGGATACACTAGCTCTATCATATCCATTACTTATGAGGAAACTAAGGAACAGAAAAGTCAAGTAACTTTTATAATGTCATGCGATAAGTGGAAGAGCCATGTTTTGAGCAGTGGTAGTCTATTTCTTGCCCAGTGGAATGTATTTTCTTCTGTATGAACTTCCTGTCTACCAAAGTGGGTAACTGCCATTCAAAACGGCCTCGGATACTTTTTATTTGTCAATCTAAGCAAGTGATACATCTGTTACTCTCATTGCTAACAATTAGACAATGTGGTGTGAGATATTTAATAAATTATAGACAGCAAGAATAGTGGTAATTTTTAACTTCATTAAAAGTCAGTATGCATCACAACCTTGTGCAATATTACTAGGAATTAGAGATTGCAGTATCTTATTTAAAGAACAGAAGAATATATATTACTGCGGGCTTTATCTTTAAAATGAAAATCCCTGCTTATTAAGCCAATGTGCAGGATGTGCCCTTCTAAGCATTAAAATACAAATACTGAGAAAATGTGTGTATATTATTTTTGTATATACATGTGTGATAAACATTTGAAATCTATCTTGGAAACTATTATAGACCTTATTATCTCCAATTTATATCATGCAAAATTGAGCTCTGTGAGTTTAGGTAGCTTGCCATACTCACTCAGCTAGTAGGTGATGGGTTTAAATTCAATCTGTATTCTATTTCTCAAGATCCAATCTATTCATAATCTAATACTTCAGATTTGACACTTAAAGCATTAGATAATTATGTGTGTTTAGATGAGATACTGGAAATCTATGATAATATTTAACAAATCTTTTTTTGACCAACAAATGGTAGCCTAGTGAAGTGTATTATGGAGTTTCTTACTTAGTTGATTTTAATAGAATTTTATTTAGTTATTGAATTGAACATTTTTTTCCCCATAGTATAACATTTTGAGACTGTTTTTAATTTAAAGTCTTTTTCTCATAGGGATGTATATAAAATGCAACTCTACTCATCAACCTCGCCACCCCGAAAGTTTTCCAGACAGAATGACTTTTCCAAATTTAATAAGACTATTTATGATGTGCTGCTCCATTTGAGTGGAAAAATGCCACCTGGAATTAATTCAAGTCAATCTTTACCCGTAGATAACCATGAAAAAAGGGTAATTCAACTTCATTTGCAACATTCTTCACTTCTGGACTTTCTCAGGTAAGTGCCTGGATGTGCTCATATAAGCCTGTAACTCTGGCTTGGATAGTTAGATAAATGAGCAGATAGATAGAATTTGATATTATTTTTCTTCTTAACCAAATATATATGTATATAAATACACACACACACACACACACACACACACATATATATATGTATGGTAAAGTATATATATCTCACACATTTTGAAAAATATGTAATTCTTAATAGCCAATAAGCATTTTATGATATATTGGATTTTTAATCTAAGGCAATCATTCTTATACTTTATCATGCATCAAAATCACTGAGAGGGCCTGTTAAAACAACAGTTTACTGACCCTTACCCACTGGGTTTTTCAAAGTTAATTTTCATTTATAACAAGTTTCAAGGTGATGCTGATATTTCTGATACATTACCTCATTCTGAAAATCCTGGTCTACAGCAAATATACAAATCCATTTAGCTAAAAAGGGATGAAACCAACAAGCTTTATTTCTTAGACTATTATTAGTATCATCTCAATTTATGGGTACTGTGGACTTTTAGTCTGCATATGTAAAGTCTTTTAATATTAAAGTAGTCGACAGGCAAAAGGAATTTTAAATGGTTGATGTAAAATATAGGAAAAATAATTGTCATCATAATATCTGTGTTCCTCTGCAAAAATTAAATGGCAAGTCACCAAGAAATGGAAAAACAATGTACATTTACATTCTGAGAAGAATACTGGTGAATTTACATTGTTTCTTTAGCCTGCACTTGCAACATCCTTGTACACTGAAACATCCCACATCCATAGGCGGTAATTTATTTAGCATTGAGTTGAACATGTTATTACTCCCTCTTCCATGCTCCTATACAATTAAAATGGCATTTATTACTTGTAATTATGTAATATGGTTAATATATTTTTAGATATATTATTGTGATTTTCTCTTTTGCTTCTTTGTTTATGGAATCTGCTCCATAGTTGCTCAGAGATGTTCATCTGTCCTAGCGGGAATAGAGATGGAGGGCAAGAAGAATACTCTTATAGCAGGAATACAAATTCAAGATTTGACATTCAGTTTTTTGTTTCCAAATCAGGATTTTTGAGTCCCTGATGATACTATGTATTAAAACGTTGACATGTTACTTAACAAAATATTTTCTTTCATTTCTCAGGTTCTCAATATCATGGTAATAAGGCAAAATTGGCTTGGTTCCTTGTGGGTTACAAGGTAGCTAGAGGTTTCTAAATCACTTAAGGTGACTGAATCAAGATCCAGGCAGCTTGTCATGGCAGTTTCTGTGTTGGGATGTTAAAGGGACCCCACTGGAGACACAGAAGAGTGTCAGTTGGCTGGCCCTGATGCCGCAATAGGAATGACAAATATATGAGGACTAGGGAGTGGCTGAGTCAGTTATAGGAGACGTCTTGGGTCCCTGACGGGCCTAAGGGCAGAGACAGAAGATCCCTGTCTCAGACATCAGCAGCATATGCCCACATGACACAGACATTTCAGGTGGAGAGGAGGCACAGCCAAAAAAGAACAAGTATCCAGAAATGCAGTCACTGACCTTCATGTACAGATATAGGAGTCCCTCTCCCTATCTCACGTAAGCCCAAATCCAGCATAGATTATCCTAGTTCTGAGAGTTCTTACACAATTTGAGGAAGCCTTCTATATAAAATATCAAATGAAAAATATAAATATTAGATGCACGGCTTTAGAAGGTAATCATGAAAGTAAAAAAACCTGCAGTTAAAACGGTATTTATTTGACAATGAGTCTACCTTTTCTCAGGTGCCCTCTGGCATGGATAGGCGGGGGTGAAATTTTGACTGTTAATCACAAATAACAGAATTTCTGTAAAGAGATTCTTTGGGTAGAAGATCTAAAGATACATGGAGATGCAATTTTGCATTTTCTCTGTATCCTTCTCCACTCAATCTAGGTGGGAGAATGAGAACAGTTGTATCAGTTAAGGAAATAACACAGCTATGTGGAATTTTGTAAGTCACTTTCAACTCCACTGACTTATCCCTGAGTCAGTGAATCCCACAAATCTGTGAGCATCTTAAGGGCAGAAACTGCATCTCATTCATCTGGAATTTCTAACACCCAGGATCACTGGGAACTTGGAATGAGGCCAATGTTCATTAAATATTTATTTTTTTAACATTTTCTTTCACAGAGATTTACCTTTTGAATTTGTGTGGTATAAGGAGTAAAACGTGAAAATTGTTTCGCAGAACATTTATATAAGAATGAAGAAAATGCTGTGAAATATAAAAAGTGGTAAAAGAAAGGGTGAAAAAATTGCATTCCAGGAAGGAGAGTGTAACAAATGAGAGGGTCAAGTTGGAGCAAACAACGTAAATTTTTTTTCTCAGAGTTCTGGAGGCTAGAAGTCCAAGATCAAGGTATTGTGAGGGTTGGTTTCTTCTGAGGCTTCCCTGTTTGCTGGCAGATAACCTCTTCTTGCTGTATCCTCACATAGTTTTTCCTCTGTGTACCCATGTCCCTGATGTCTTTCTGTGTATTCAAATTTCATCTTCTTGTAAAGACACAAGCCAAACTGGATATGGTACCACTCTAATTACATCATTTTACATTAGTTATCTTTTTAAAGACCCTAACTCCAAATACAGTCACATTCTGAGGTACTGAAATTTAGAGTTTCAACATATGAACTTTGTGGAGGGGTATAATTTAGACCATAGCAATACCATATGTATTATATTATGAAGAAGTATTATGTAATTGGATGTTATATTTTATAATAAATTTTGTATGGATATATTTGCAGTAATATATTTCTTGTCATCTGTGTCTGGTATGGACTGAATTGTGCCCTATCCCAAATTCATATGTTGAAATCCTAACCCCCAATGTCATTTTATTTGGAGATAAGGCCTTTAAGGATGTTATTAAGGTTAAATGTAGGGCCCTAATCCAATAGGACGGATGTCCTTTAAAGAAGAGGAAGAGATGCCAGATCTCTCTCTCTCTCTCTCTCTCTCTCTCTCTCAGCATAGAGAAAATGTTATGTGAGTACACAGTGGACAGATGGCCATCTACAAGCCAGGAAAAGAGGCCTCACCTAAAACCAAATTTTTGGCACACCTTGATCTTGAACTTACAGCATCCAGAATGGTGAAAGAACAAATGTCTTATTTAAGCCACTTATCCTGTGGTATTTTCTTATGGCAGCTTGAGCTTACCAATATCATATCTAACATCTTTTGATACAATTTCACTTGTTTATAATTGTTATCATTTTTATCATGTAATTAATTTTCATTGAAAATAATAAATTTTTAAAAAATTTATAATTTGTGTAGTAGAAAACTAAAACAAAAGCAGAATATCAACATCTTCTGCCCTACATTGTAACTAAAAAATAGACCATCACAAGAATAAAAATCTATTATAACTCTTATTTTTAAATTCCATTGAGTTTTTAAACAAATAGTTAATTCACCAAAATAAATACACTTAGAAAAAGCAACTCATATCCCCTTGTACGTAAATTTAGTTCCACTTTTGATTTTCACTTTTATCCTTAAAAATTTTCTATCCTGGGCTGGGTGCGGTGGCTCACGCATGTAATCCCAGTGCTTTGGGAGGCCGAGGCGAGTGGATCACCTGAGGTCAGGAGTTTGAGACCAGCCTGGCCAACATGGTGAAACCCCGTCTGTACTAAAAATACAAAAAATTAGCTGAGCCCTGTGGTGGGTACCTGTAATCCCAACTACTTGAGAGGCTGAGGCAGGAGAATCGCTTGAACCCAGGAGGCGGAGGTTGCAGTGAGCCAAGATCGCACCACTATACTCCAGCCTGGGCAACAAGAGTGAAACTCCATCTCAAAAAATAAAAAAATAAGAAAATTAAAATTAAAAATGTTATATCCTTCTCTCTTATGCATAACCATTATGGTATCTTATTTAATGGAATTGCATCTAAGAATGAAAATATTTCAAAAAAACAATCCAATAAATAATACTGGAAGGGTGCACTGAACTGGGTTGAAGGAACATGGCTTTTGAATCATGCAGATATAGGCTTATATTCCAACTCTTCTGTACGCCTTTGACCTTGCACAAGTTACTTCACCTGTTTTAGCTCTAAGTTCAATATGTAAAATTAGGGGTGATAATTCCAAAACTAACTTGGTTGTTAGAAGAATTACATCAGGAAAATAACTAACGGATGCTAGGCTTAATATTGGAGTGGCAGAATAATCTGTACAACAAACCCCCATGATACAAGTTTACCTATATAACAAACCTGCACACGTGCTACTGAACTTAAAATTTAAATAAAAAAAGTATTAGAAATAATATAATGTGAATCATATGACATATAGTAGATTGTTATTGTTATTGTTGTTAAATGAAATGAATTACGGTCTAAGGCTTTCACATGCTTAGATATTTCCTTAAACTATTCCAATATAGTAACCACTAGTGACATACTGAAACGGATTCTTATGATATCACTATCACCAAAATGGAATATTTGTTTTAAAAATTCATTTTATGAGTAATAAATGTCTTGTTGACATAAAAATGTCAGAAAGCCAGTCTTTATCACTTATATCCTCACATTTATTAGCTAGAATGGAAACTTTATTTAAATTTTAATGAATATAATAGAAAGCACATAGCTTTTAATTTTACCGCTTCCTACTTTTGGTCCTCAATAATTGATTCAATAAGATAAGTGCTTTAATTCAATAAGTCCGAAACCTGAATGCATTTTTTTCAGAAAATTAGTTTTACTCTTAAAATATAATAAATATTAACTGTGAGCAAAAGAAGGAGGCTTACATAATTAAGTCAATCCTGATTGTATGTATATTATGGAAATCAAACAACTTTGTGACAGCATTGTTAAACTCTATGGTACTTGCAATCGTTGTGTTGTTCTTGTAGAATTCTTTTCGGCACAGCTCCCAGTAGTGTTGACATTAACATGGGTCATTTCTGTTGTGACATTTTATGATGTGAGGATGCAGGTATGGAAGAATAATTTTGGCATTAAAGCCACACCATTCAGATTTATTTGCTCTTTATCTGCAAATACATGCCTATCAGGATATGTTGACTGTGATAAAATTACTTAACATTTAGAAAGTGACAGTAAAATTGGGTCATTAATTCAAGAAATGTGCATATGTTTCATCATGGAAATATATGCATTAAAATACAAACTAATCATAAATGTTATCACCTTCCCCATGTAAATTTGATAATACAGTAGGTAAAAACTTTTGTACACGTGAAATATCTACTCTGCAATAAATGAGCAACGTATTTTTAGGGATTAAGCTAGAATTTTTTAAGAAACAAATTTTTGGAGATTAAGGTTAGCATTTAGTAACTAATTGCATCTAATTATGTTTTGATCCACCCAACGTGAACTTGGAAAAAATATTCACATAAAAAACCTAGTATGTGGAAAGTTTAATGAAATCTATTAGGAAAGTCAACTCTTTTTAAAACTACTGACAAGACATAAAAATCTACTGACAAGACATAAAGGTAATTACTGTCTTATGCACTGATGAAGCTAGGCCTTGAGGTAGATTCAAAATGAAAAGAATAAAACAAGTCTTTATAACAGTCTCAGCCTTTAAAATGAAAAAAAAAAATACATTTTTTCTTGTCCTCAATTTTACCTAGGGTTTACTCTCTGGTGGACACTTTGGAATACTCAAATAAATATCACGTAGGCTCCCTCCTTAAGAAACTCCCATTTTAATGGTTCCCTGATCATTTTCCTCCAGTTCTCAGTAACATTTAATAGAAGTGGCCACTTACATACTGAAATTCTGTCTTGGCTTTGGGCACAAGAAAATATTCCAGTTTCTTCATATGTCTCTGAGTTGTATGTTTTGTTTTACTCTAGAGTATTTCAACTTAATGGAGACATCATCTCATTGCATTTCTACATAGGCTGTAGATTGGCTTATCTTGCTGAGGAGTGGTGTTACATAAAATAAGATCTTATTTAAATCTATACCAATTTGACTATAATGAAGATTCACAGAAGTAATGTGCATGAGGACAAGACTTGTGTGAAAATCGAAAAGAAAGGATTATGTTTTATTTCTCAACAAAGGAACTTTATGTAGGCAGTATGATTTCTTCTACTATCTTAGACTGACCCAGGGCCATGTCAAACTTAACTCTAGAACTGTGGACACTGCCTCCACCCAAGAAGAGTTCCCTTCCTCACTTCTGTTTTCTCAGTCATCTGCACCATCTTCAAGGTTTGAGTTTTCAGAATCATCTTAGGCCTCCATTTTCCTTTTTCTTTCTCCAACTTCTCTGTAATCACAGGACTGCGAATTCTGAGGATATTTGCAGAATTGAGAACTAGAAGTAGGATTCTTTCCCATTAAATGTTTATTGGTGAGTGGTGTTCTAGGTTCACTAACTGAGTTAGACCTAAATATCTGAATCTCCATTAGGAAACATTTGCCACAAAGGTACTAGATTTCTATGCAGTGGCTCTAATGGTGATGGATATTCATATGAAGAGTTTGGATAAAATTATTTCAATGAATTTGACAATGAAAAAAGTATATATAAAAACATAAATGTGGTAAATTATATGCATAAAAATATGTACATGCATAGGCTTTAAAATGTATTAAATGATATAAATAAATATTTGCTACTTCAAATATGCTACCACAAGAATACATAATCAAAGTCTACAATTTGTGGATATTCTCTTTAGAATAAATAGATAATGAATTACCTTATACAAGCTTTCTATATTTAGGCATTTGTGGTTATGGGCACTCAATAAACATCGGATGACTAGTGATCTCTCTGTTAGATGTTTTATTGTATTCAAACATTTCCAGATATTTTATTCAATTTTATAATATTATAACAATAATAAAATGATTACTGCATTGACTACAAATCCAATTCATGAAACTCTGTATGTTTTGTTACCATGTAGGAATTGATGTGGCTGATAATAGGTCTAAATAAGTTCTTTCTCATTTATCAAGTTCTCTAAAGAAAACATCATAGACACATTTTAGACTTAAGGGAGGTTTTAAAAATTAGCTATGTAACTTTTATTTATTTTTTTACTTTTTATTTTAAATTTTGTGGGTGCATAGTGGGTGCATGAGATATTTTGATACAGGCATGAAATGCTTAATAATCTCATCATGGAAGATAGAGTATTAATCCCCTTATCTTTTATGTTACAAATTATCTATGTATATTATCATTATTTTAAAATGAAAATTTAAATTATTACTGACTAGAGTCACCCTATTGTGCTATCCACTACTACACCTTATTCATTAATTATAATGGCTTTTCATATCCATTAGTTATCCCCACTTCCCCCTCACTCCCTGACTACCCTTCTCAGCCTCTGGTAACTATCCTTCTATTCTCTCTCTCCATGTCTTCAATTGTTTTGATTTTTAGATCCCACAAATAATTGAGAACATCTGACTTTGGTCTTTCTGTGCTTGGCTTATTTTACTTAATATAATTGCCTCCAGGTCAATACATGTTGTTGCAAATGACTGAATCTGTTTCTTTTTGATGGCTGAAGAGTACTCCATTATGTATATGTATGACATTTTCTTTATCTCTTCATCTATTGATGGACCTATGGTGGCTTCCAAATCTTGGCTATTGTGAACAAACCTGCACAAATGTGGGAGTGAAGATATCTCTTCAAAATATTGATTTCCTTTCTTTTGGCTATATACCCAGTAGGGGGATTGCTGGATTTTGAGGTAGCTCTGTTTTTAGTTTTCTGAGGGAACTCCAAACTTTTCTTTAGAGTGGTTGTACTAATTTACATTCCCACCACAGTGTACAAAGATTCCCTTTTCACTATATCCTCACCAGCATTTGTTACTGCCTGTCTTTTGGATAAATGCCATTTTAACTGGGATGAGATGACATCTCTTTATAATTTTGATTTGCATTTATCTGATGATCAATGATGTTAAGTACATTTTCATGTGGCCATTTGCCATTTGTATGTTTTCTTTTGATAAATGCCTATTCAAATATTTTGCCCATTAAAAAATGAAGTGAGATAAATAGAAAAATACAAAAATGAAAAAAACAAAACAAAAACTGGTGTGAGTTGAAGGCAAAAAAAAGAAACAAAATAAATATTAAAAATTTAAAAAGAAACAAATATGCGCATTTTTAAATTGGATTTTTAGATCTTTTTCTATGGAGTTGTTTGCGCTCCTTATATATTCTGGTTATTAACCCTTTACAGATGGGTAGTATGCAAATATTTTGTCCCATTTGGGATTTGTCTATTCTCTTTGTTGATTGTTTCCTTTACTGTGCAGAAGCCATGCATTCATTCATGCTTTAATTGCCTGTTGTTGTGGGATATTACTCAAGAAATCTTTGCCCAGACCTATGTCATGCAGAGTTTCCTTGAAGTTTTCTTGTAGTAGTTTCATAGTTTGAGGATATAGCTTTAAGCCTTTATTATATTTTGATTTTATTTTTGTATATGGTGGGAAACAGATGTCTAGTTTCTTTCTTCTGCATATGGATATGCAGTTTTCCCAGTAACATTTATTGACAATACTGTCCTTTCCCCAGTGTATGTTCCTGGCACCTTTGTCGAAAATGAGTTCATTGTAGGTGTGTGCATTTGATTTTGGTTTCTGTATTCTGTTCCATTGGTCAATGCATATGTTTTTAGACCAGTTTTTACTGTTTTGGTTACTATGGCTCTGAAGTATAATATGAAATCAGTTTTTTTTTTTTCTTAAGATAGCTTTGGCTATATAACCAGTAGTGGGATGGCTGGGTCATATGGTACATCTAGATCTAGATCCTTGAGGAATTGCCATACTGTTTTCCATAATGGTTGAACTAGTTTACAATCCCACCAACAGTGTAAAAGTG
>NW_012118688.1:1877829-1884988 GCF_000951035.1 Colobus angolensis palliatus
GGTACAGCACACCAACATGGCACAAGTATACATATGTAACAAACCTGCACGTTATGCACATGTACCCTAGAACTTAAAGTATAATGATAAAAAAAAATAGAAAAAATATATAGCAGATACCACCTTAATTAAAAGATCAAATTGATTTTTCCTTTACGGGAGAAATGGAAATCATGTATGCATTCGACTGAGAAGGACACCTCTATCTTTATAGTATTGCTGATAAAGAAGGATAAGAATAATTTGAATAGTGTTCTTGTTGCATTTGGGTTGTCTTTAAGCCATTAAGGATCTTATTTGGCCGACTGGTATTATTTTTTTTTATTGGCTTTCTGAATGTAATATTTTTATTGTGGTAATGTAGGATAACAATCCTTGTCTCTAGGAGATACATACTGAAATATTTAGGGGTGAAGTGTTATGATGTCTTCAACATTCTCTAAAGTGGTTCCAAAATAGTAGTCTAAACCTATATGAATGAATGGTAAAGTGAATGAGAGATATAAAACAAGTAATTTGTTAGGGATTGGCGAAACTAAGCAAATAATATACATACTGCTGTTCATTGAACTATTATATTTAATTCTGACATTGTTTAATAAATGTTTTCAAAATAAAAAAAAAAAGATAGCTTTGGCTATTCTGGGTCTTTTGTGGTTCCATATAAATGTAAGGATTTTGTTTCTCTTTCTGTGTGGAATGTCATTTGTATTTTGACAGAAATTGCATTGAATCTGTAAATTGCTTTGGGTAGAATAGACATCTTAATAATACTGATAATTCCAATTCATGAACATGGAATAGTTCTCCATTTTTTGGTATCCTCTTCAACTTCTTTCATCAGTGATTTATAGTTTTCTTTATAGAGATATTTTACTCCTTTGGTTAAGTTAATTCCTTGGTACTTAATTTTATTTGTGGCTGTTGTAAATGGGGCTCCTTTTTTTAAAATTTTCTTGTTTCAGTTTTTACATTGTTGGCATATAGAAATGCTATTGAATTTTGTGTGTTGGTTTTGTACCCTGCAACTTTACTGAATTTGTTTATTATTTCTAATAGGTTTTTTTTGTGGAGTCTTTAGGTTTTTCTAAATATAAGATCATATCATTTGCAAGCAAGGGTAATTTGACATTTTTTATTCTAATTTGTAGGCTCATTATTTTGTATCTTGTTTAATTGCTCTAGCTTGGACTTCCTGTGCTATATTCAATGACATTGATGAAAGTGGGCATCCTTGTTGTGTTGCAGATTTTACAGGAAAGGTTTTCAGTTTTTCCCCATTCAGGGTGATACTAACTGTGGGTCTGTCATATATGGATTTTATTCTTTTGAGGTATATTCCTTCCATATCCAGTTTTTTGATAGTATTTTATCTTAAAGGGATGTTGAATTTTATCAAATACTTTTTCAGTATTGGTTGAATTTATCATATGGTTTTTGTCCTTTATTCTGTTGATGATGTGTTCTACTTGATTGATTGTATTACATACGTTGCATACATTAAACCATTCTTGCCTCACAGGGATAAATCTCACCTAGTCATGATTAATGATCTTTTTACTGTATTGCTGAATTTGGTTTGCCAATATTTTGTTGAGGATTTCTGCATCAATATTCATCAGGGATATTGGACTGTAGCATTCCTTTTTTATATTTCTTTGGTTTTGGCATTAGGGTAATACTGGCCTCATAAAACTATTTTGGAAGCATTCCCTCCTCCTCTATTTTATAAAATAGTTTGAGTAGGGTTGATATTAGTTCTTCTTTAAATGTTTGATAGAACTCAGCAATAAAGCCATTTGGTCCTGGGATTTTCTTTATTGGGTGACTCTTTATTACGGCTGTGATCTTGTTATTTGTTATTGGTCTGTTCAGGTTTTGAATTTCTTCCTGATACAGTCTTGTTCAATTGTATGTGTCTAGGACTTTGTCCATTTCTTCTAGATTTTCCAATTTATTGGTGATAGTAGCTACTTGGATCATTTGAATTTCTGCAGTATCAGTTGTAATGCCTTCTTTATCATCTCTGATTTTATTTATTGTATCTTCTTTCTTTTTATCTTAGTCTGGCTAAAGGTTTGTCAACTTTGTTTATCTTGTCAAAAAAGCAACCTTTGTTTTATTGATTTATTTATTTCAATTTCATGTATTTCTGCTCTGATGTTGATCATTTATTTTCTTCTATTAATTTGGGATTTGGTTTGCTCTTGCTTTTCTCTTTCCTTAAGATGGAACATTAGGTTGTTAGTGTGAAGATCTTCTTCTTTTTGAAGTATGTACTTATAGCTCTAAACTTCCCTCTTAGTACTGCTTTTGGTATATTTGATAGGTTTTGATATATTGTGTTTCCAGTATCATTTATCTCAAGATTTTTTTCAATTTCCTTCTTAATTTATTCACTGACCCACTAGTCATTCAGGAGCACATTTTTAAGTTTTCATGTATTTGTGTAGTTTCCAAATACCTCTTCTTACTGATTTCTTGTTTTATTCCATTGCAGTCAGAAGATGCTTGGTGTAATTTTAAAGTTTGAAGGTTTTAAGACTTGTTTTGTGACATAACATGTGGTCTATCCTTGAGAATGATCCATGTGCTGAGGAAAACGATAGGTATTCCACAGCCATTAGATAAAAACTTTTGTAAATATCTATTAGATCCATTAGGTCTATAGTGCAGACGATGTCTGCTGTTTCTTCATTTTCTGTCTGGAATATGTGTCAAATGTTGGCAGTGGGGCTGAACTCTCCAGCTATTAGTATCTTTTGGTCTATCTCACTCTTTACTTCTACTAATGTTTTCTTTATATATCTGGGTGTTACAGTGTTTGGTGCAAACATATTTACAATTGTTATATCCTCTTGCTTAATTGACCCTTTTATCATTATATAGTGACTTTGTCTCTTCTTATAGTTTTTGTATTGAAATCTAGTTTTTTTTTTATACTAATATAGCTACTCCTGCTTTTTTTTACATTTCCATTGGCATGGGATATCTTTTTCCATCCGTTTATGTTCAGTCTATGTGCATCTTTATAGGTGAAATGTGTTTCTTGTAGGCAACAGATCATGGGATCTTTTTCATCCATTCAACCACTCTATATATTTTGATTTAATAGTTTAATCTATTTACATTTCAATGCTATTATTGATAAGTAAGGACTTCTGCCTTTTTAAAATTTCTTTTCTCATTGTCTTCTTTTTCTTCTTTCTTTTCTTCCTGTTTAACTTTAATGAGGTGATTTTCTCTGGTAATGTGATTTTGTTTCTTGCTTTTTATTTTTTGTGTATCCATCATGTTTTATGGTTTGTGGTTACCATGAGGCTTGCAAATAGTATCTTATAACCCATTATTTTAAGCTGATAACAACTTAACACAGTTTTTATAAATAAGCAAACAAAAAAGAAACAAGCGAAAAGAAAACTAATAAAGACTCTACACCTTAACTTCATTCCCTCACTTTTTAATTGTTGTTTCTATTTCTGTCTTACTGTACTGTCTATGGATTTGTAGTTATTATTTTTGATTGGTCAATTATTTGGTCTTTTTATTTAAGATAAGAGTAGTTTACACACCACAGTTACAGTGTTGTAATAATCAGTGGGATTTTTTGTGTACTTACTATTTCCTGTGAGTTTTGTACCTTCAGATAATTACTTATGGTTTATTAATGTCTTTTTCCTTCTGTTTGAAGTATTCCTGTTGGCATGTCTTGTGTCAGTAAAATCTCTCAACTACTGTTAGGGGTCTACTAAAGTCTTTATTACTTTTTCATATTTGTAGTATACTTTTACTAGATATTCTATTTTAGTGTAAAAGTGTTTTTTGTTGTTGTTGTTGTTTTTCTTCAGCACTTTAAATATGTCATATCACTCTCTCCTGGCCTGTAATGTTTCCACTAAAAAGTCTACTGCCAGACATATCGGAGGTCCATTATATGTTATTTATTTCTTTTCTCTTGCTGCCTTTAGGATCATTTCTTAAAATTTTTGATCTTTGGGAGACTGGTTGTTTAATGTATTAAGATAGCCTTCTTTGGGAGTTTTATTATTAAATGCCTTGAAGTAGTCTTCTGTGGGTTAAGTCTGCTTGGTGTTCTAAAATTCATTTGGATATTGGATATTTGGATATTGATTTGGGATATTGATATATTTCTCTAGGTTTGGGAAGTTCTCTGCTATTATCTTTTAAATAAACTCTCTTCCACCATCTCTTTCTCTACCTCCTCTGTAAGGCCACTGACTCTTAGGTTTGCCCTTTTGCGGCCATCCTCTAGATCATGTAGGTGTACTTCATTGTTTTTATTCTTTCTTTTTTTGTGTCCTCTATCTATTTTTAAATAGCCTGTCTTCAAGCTTACTTTTTCTTCTGCTTAATCAATTCTGCTATTAAAAGACTGATCCATTCCTTAGTATGCCAATTGCATTTTTCAACTCCAGAATTTCTACTTGATTCTTTTAAATTATTTTAATCTCTTTGTTAAACTTATCTGATAGAATTCTGAATTCCTTCTCCACGTTATCTTGAATTTCTTTGAGTTTCCTCAACACAAGTATCTTGAATTCTGTCTCTGTAAGGTCACATATCTCTGTTTTTCCAGGAATGGCCCTTGGTGCCTTATTTAGTTTGTTTGGTGAGGTCATGTTTTCCTGGATCATCTTGATTCTTTTAGTTTGTTTGGGCATTGACGAGTTACAATTCGCAGTTGGCAAAACCAGCCAGACCTATATCTTTCCTTTATGGCTGAGAGTTCCCCCAGACCGCAGGTAGTTCCAGAGGTACTGTTCAGAGCAAGGGACTAGAGTTAAAAAAACTAGAATTCCACCCCGTGTTATATTGCACTGTGGCTGAGCTGGCACGCAAACCATAGGACACTTTCTTTTCACTCTTCCCTCCCCTTTCCAAAGGCAGAGAAGTTTCACTCGGTGGCCACTGCCACCTCTGGCTAATTATATAACTTTTAAATTTGAAAAATAAAATGTAGCATATATAAAAATGTGACTATCAAAATATTTAACTGATGGTCAATGCAAATCATATATAGAACATGTATATTATATTATAATTTGAGTTTTTCTTTTTTAATTTTAGTGCTCAAGGAGGATGTATTTCACATGTCCTGCCAGAATTTTTGCTTGAACCAGAAGATTATAAAAGGTGGATTGAAATTATGGTAAGAAAATATAATTTCTTGGACAAGCCACACAGTTATTATTGTATGTACTGGTATTTGGCCTATGTTAGAATATCCTATTTCAGAGTCCTTGAGTTTTATATACATAATATTATTAGGATCCTAATTTTTGGACAACCCATATGTTTTTGTACATTTGTCTAAAAATCTGTATGGAGTTCCTATGCAAAAATGATTACATGGCTTTCTTAAATATATAAATAGTTACTACTTTGGAGAATTTATAAATGAAGGCTAAGGTGGGGTTATGTAAATTTTATTCTTAAACTTTTAGAATATATGTTTATATTCTAAAT
Source organism: Colobus angolensis palliatus (assembly GCF_000951035.1). Lineage (NCBI taxonomy): Eukaryota > Metazoa > Chordata > Mammalia > Primates > Cercopithecidae > Colobus > Colobus angolensis. Next base: position 1,883,317 of record NW_012118688.1, read on the forward strand.
TAGAATATAATTCTAAATTATATTCTAGAATATATATCCAAATAAAAGACTGGTTTTATTTCACCACCATGTGCCACTTTTCTTCTTCATTTTCAGGGGAAAATAGAAATGAAGCAAGTAATACATAGTTTTGTCATAATATATAGTTCACTTTGTGGAAACCTATTGAGAGGGGAGTGGTCTTTGAGGAGTCTGCAGGTTTGAGGCAACTATGGTTGTAGAACTCTTCACTATGCTTGCCATGTGATATGAGTAGAGAACCAGGTGCCTGCCTGTTCTTTGGCACTATGCTGAGGTCCTGTTGCCTTATCCAAAGGATGTGATTCTTTCTTGGCTCAGCAATCAGAATAACTTCGTATCTTTTTGGGCCACTTATTCTACAGAATGATCTAGTAGGTGCATTGAATGAATAAATCTATGACCTACATAAGAGACTGTGTGCTCCATAAAGTTACCTGTGTTGATATTTTATATTATTGGCACATGGAGAATTAGAGCTCTTGATTAAAGTACAGAAAAGGCATTCACATGTTTTGAAAAAAAAAAATCTCGTATGCTAAATTTGCCTTAAATTTTAATTAATGTTGTACTATTTCATTTCTTAAAGTCTTCCACTAATACGATGCCTGAGAGTTCCTGTACACCTAAGAAAAAATGTTCTATTGTTATAGAAATGTCTAAATTTGAAACCTGGAGTAAACGGGCATGGACAGATGTATTTCTACAGACATACAAGGTAATATTTCCACTATTGCTTGCTGCTTCTCTGTTGATTAATATAAATCATATATTACTTAAAGTATAGACAATGCTGCTATGAAAGATTCAAAACCACAGTGCCTTAAATGAGAGATTTTTTTTTATTGCTTTCTCATGGAACTGCTGAGATATGAGAGGGTCAAAGCTTCTGGAGTATCTCTTTCCTCCTCGGTACTTTCATTTATGGGTCTGATTTCTCTGAAGAAGGAAGAGCAGGTAAAGGAGTACTGGAGGCAAGGAGTTACCTTTTAAGGATGTGACCTGAAAAAATATGTCTTTTTCATTTCAGATTCCATTAGGCAGAATTCAGTCACATAGTCACATCTAACTGCAAAAATGTTGAGAAATACACTCTCTAGAATGAGTAGCTACAGGAATATTCTAGTACTAAAAGGGAGAATTAACGAATGAGTACTGGTGAAAATTATTGTCTCTACATCTAATACACAGTAGTCTCTTGCTATGAAATTATATTCACTAAGATTCATAGAACTGTAGGCAAAAGCAGGTTTTTATGAAATTCTCGAACTTACTTCCTGCCAAATTGCATTTGTGGGTAGATTAACATAGCATAAATTATACCTCTATATTCTATACCTTTATTGCATAAACAAGTCCTGGTTTCAGTCCATGAATAATTCCCTAGGTTTTCAAATATAGCACTATAGGTCTTGTCCACGAGGACCAATGGTGGCTTTTGTTCTGTCTTCACACTTTGCAACCCCAGATGGGTGAGCTGTAAGACTGAGAGTTAGAACAAAGGAGGAATGGAATAGAATAAGGAATTAGCGACTCAAACGAAAGGGCAAAATTAAGATCTGAATAGTTTGCAAAAATTTTCTCCCATTCTGTAGGTTGCCTGTTCACTCTGATGGTAGTTTCTTTTGCTGTGCAGAAGCTCTTTAGTTTAATG
>NW_012118688.1:1886973-1912233 GCF_000951035.1 Colobus angolensis palliatus
ATACATATGTAACAAACCTGCACGTTATGCACATGTACCCTAGAACTTAAAGTATAATAAAAAATAAAAATAAAAAAAATAAATAAAATGATTTCTAATTAGGAAAAAAAAAAAAGATCTGAATAGTGAGTAGTATGTGTAAGACCCTGTCAATAAATTTTTTAATATTAATTCCTCACAACTAAAATCATCAGTTTAGCAATGAAGAAACTGAGGCTCACAGGCACACATGCTTTCTTTCAAGATCACATGAATTTGGCCATATACAACAATTTGATGCAGGTAATGCTTATTTCTTCCTTGTTGTTCTCTGCTGCGGCCCAGGAGTCCAAAGCCCTCATGCTGCCACTTGGCAGTCGGAAGTCTCCTTTGGAGTCAGCCACCCAGATCTCCCTCTGGAGAGTTCCTTCTTCTGCATGATTCCCGACTTGCTCCTCCTGTCCTCCTCTTTTTCACCATCAACCTGAACTATCTTTCTTACTGAATGTAAGAAGAAAATTCTTGTGGGAAAATTCATTTCATTTGGTGACTGGTTGTTAATGCTGGAAATATGATTTTTTGCACTGTTAGCCATATAGGGCCTACTCTGTTTCACCAGAAGCATGGTCTTGGGTTTGGTTTGATAATCAAAACTGTGACACACAGTAGATTTTACATAGCAACATGTTAACTTAGTTTTAAGGACGTACAAAAGATGGTTATAACACAGAATGCACACCAACAGTGAACCCAAGAGCTTGAGACTCAAAGCATAGCTTCCAGTGTCCCACTCACTTCACACTCACGTCAGAAGTGGTTACAAGAAGTGGAATATGGTGGGCAAGCACCATTTCAATACAGGAAAACCTTCAAGTCTGAGAAATCTTTTCAGCTTTCTAGTCCTGCAGCAACCTCAGAGCAATGAGCAATTTCTCATTACTCAATACAAAACACTGACAATGAGGTATGAGTGCTTGATCTGGTACACTATCCTCATCTGGATTCTCAAGTAACTTGAATGTCCTATAAATGTATTGCTATACATTTCTTTAGTTAACGAGGTTTAAAGAGACTCCAAATAAGCATTAAACCATTAGGCATCTCTAAATCTAAAGGAAAGATCATACATAAACTGGCAATTGATTCTTTTCTTTGGGTCAACATAAGCCTAGTCAAGAGGATTCTTCAGAACAAATCCAAGTATCTCATTAGTCTCAAAAATCCAGAGATTTTTATGGACAAGTAAAAATGAAAATTATGTTTTCTAAGCCAATGGGTTAAAAGAACACATAATTTAAAAAGTTGTCATTAATAAACAATAAGCCAAATATAATAGCAAAGTTCATGTGAACCTGAAAGGGCATATGATAGGGGTAGGATAGCACTCAATATATGTGAGTGTATACTATTAGTAGTAGTTTTGTCATTGTTGTTTTGAAGTCTTTTAAATGTCCCATAGTGACTTAGTGGGATAGCCCAGGACTATGTTCTATTTTGTGGCCAATGTATTGACTTTAAAGGGTGCTGTTACATTTCTTGAATAAAATCTTTAACAAAAATGAAAGATAATTTGAAACAATGTTTTCTGAGGGCATGAAAGAATTTCCTGAATATGGATCACGAAATATGATTTACCCAAATTTCATCTTAGCTGGCACAGCTCACAACACATTCTTGCATTGTGAGAATGTGTTACAACACATTCTGTAATTCTTGCTCCATTCCTTCAACTCATGCTTGGTGTGGTTTGCATGTTAATGGATCAATAGTAGCACTTACTGCCCCAGGTGTATTTGGATTTGCAAGTGATGGAGTCTTGTACTGTGTGTACATTTTAATTCTTCATTTTATTTTTCTAGCAATTTATTTTCAGAGTATTTTACAAAACTGTCATTCTGTGGTAAAGAGAAAATTAATAAGTTTTTTACCACCGGTAATTTCAGAAACACTGCTGTAGAATTAAGCACTCAGTGTAATGCCTCTTCCAATACTGAAGGTTACAACCGTGCTCTGTATGGGTCCATCATTAAATGTGTATTTTTAGTCAAGGGTCACTTGCAGATCTTGTCTTATTTGCAGAGTAGAAGTGACAGATGACAGATGAATCCTGAGCCAGTTCAGGTCATTAGTCCCAAACATATATCTCATCAGCTGTACTCAAGTAATTTATCATTTGATATTTCCCAGAAATAAACAGAAATTGATGGGGGTCCTTTTCAAAGGCTTTAAATTGCATTTTTATAATACGTGAGATTTGAAATGTAGTACTTCTAGACCACAAAACTGCCAGAAAGAAAGAAGGCAATTCCATTAAACTTCTATACAAAATGCTAAAATGATGCAATTCACATATGCTAGATAAATAGCTAGCATTCAGAAATGGATTTTTTTGATCACATTTTAAAGTACTTCTTATAGTGGCAAAGAAAACAGTTTTGGATGCTCATATGTATTTTAATAATTTGTATACTGTAGTTATTTGAAAGACTGCATGGCATAACTATGAACTACTTAGAGAGCACTTTTTTTCATTTACTATTAACATGTACTTGACTGTAAGAGTACTTATCTCAGGTTAGATTCCCCTAAAAGCAGACGCTGAGACAAGTATTTTGAGTGCAAATCGTTTATTTCAGAAGTGCTCCCAAGAAGCATCAGTAGTAGAGTAGGAAATTAAAGCAGATCATACAATGAAGTCAGTAACAGTTGTGGTTTCAATCAGGTTTCACTGTGGACAACTGAAGCTCAGTGCCACTGGGAACCAATAGGATACATTTTAGAACATGTCTCAGATTTATCTCAACTGACTGGTGAGGAATCTGGAGTAATTAACTACCAATTCCCTACTGTCTTTGGTAAGGGGCCATTGCTGGGGTCATTATTTTCTGGCACTCCTGCCTTGCCCTCTGTGAGCTGAGTGTGCTCTCATATGCCAGAAAAAAAAAAAAAAAAAAAAAAAAAATCCCTCAAGCAGAGACTTACAGGTTTTCATAATAAGCAAACTTCAGAATGTAACGGTGGAACTAAGGAGATACGAGCAGGGTATCAAGAGTATCTTTATAGCACATATGACTCAAATTGTTGTATTCATACCCATACCATTGGAAAACTGTCTATTAAAGGTTTGGGATAAATCAAGGAGCTGAACTTACACTGTGTACTCTAATGTGAACCAATGTTCCATTGGGAAACTCTTGAGATGTATATAGTGAGGTAGCAGATCACAAACTGTTCATCTCATCTAGAACTTGTAGGCAGTGGTTAGTAGAGTGTCACTTTGAGTAGCTCTGTATTATAGTGCTTTACTGAGAGACACAGAGGTCTTTACTTCATCTTAATATTGCTAAAATTATTTTTAAATTCAGTTGCATTGCTACCTAATAAAACATGGGGTATACATGTAGTGAATGGTGATATGATGTAAATATACCACACTTTAAGTTATAGGGTAACAATATGTCAAATGACAAATTTTGTACACTTTTATCATCTTAAAACAGACCTCTTAAATAAATGTAAGAAAATAATTTTTGACTTGGTAACTTACTTACTTTTACTTTGGCTTATTTTTCTAAGCTGCATCATCTGGTAAGGAAATAAGAAAGGCACCCTACACCCTTGTGTTTTAAATGAATTTACCTCCTAACCGAAATGTTCTTAAGTGCAGTTATGTTTTAAACGTACAATAAACCTCTTGTAAATTATACAGTGTAGTGCTTTAAAGACTAAATACCACAGAAGCAAAAAGTTGTCCATTTAAAATGAGCATTATTGGGACACATCTGTTCTACTCTTTTACTTCTAATTGAGTCCATTTAACCTTTATCTCCTGTCATGTTTTTTAAAATTTTCTCTTCAAATTTTTATTTGCTATTTTTCCATTTGTATTTAATAAAAGTTATCTCTCCCAATTTCAGGTTTTTGTTCTATCCCGTGTAGTACCATACTGCAGCAATAATATGCCCCCCAACTATGTGCAAAATACAGCGAAAGTCAATCCTTGTTTTGCATCCAGCAACATATATTCTGATTCTGAAAGAATTTTGCTTAGTTGGATGAATGTAAATTATGAGAATACTCGACATGTGATATGGAAAAACTGTCACAAAGGTGAGAAGTGATTTTTTCTTTAAACAAATTATTGCAAATTGTAGTGTGATGATGGAGAAGGAGCCATGGACACATAATCCACTCAGAATCCATGGATTCTAGACCCCTCTCCAACATTTACTTTCTGTTCTACAAAAATGATGCCTCCTTAACATCTTCAAGATATGTTTCCTCACATGTAAAATGGAAATAATAAAAGATGCTTCTTTAACTTATTTTGAAGAATAACTGATTTTAAAAGCATATGGAGGAACTCTAGAAATGAAAGCCTTAATCATTGCTGACATTTTCAACTGTATAGAGTATTAAATATATAGGTGACACTGCTCAAACTTAGTACATAACTAGTTGAGATAAAGTAAAATCTTCTAGAAAACATCTCACATGTCAAATGAGGATCATGCTGGAAATCACTAAGAGTAATAATGCTTCATGAATTCTTTGGAGGGTAGGTCATATTAGGCATTTCACAATGAAATTAGAAAGACATTTCACATCCTTGTGTTTAAAATGAATTTACATTCTAACAGAACTGCCCTTAAAATGCAGTTGTTTTTAACTGAGTCATAAGCCTCTTGTAAATTATATAGTGTGGTGCTGAGACATGTTGGTGTTCACAGACAGTAGTAAGAACAGTATGCACGGTCATTGTTCCTTTAGCTTCAATTCAACTCCTTTCTTCCAAGTACATACAAACCTGTTGTGTTTAGAGTAGACTGTTTTTTAACATGAAATAACTTTTTAATATCCAATGTGAAGAATTTAATTCAAACTTTACAAGTAAGGGGAAGATTAAGAGTTCAGTTTAAAAATGAGACTTTGAATTCTGATTGCCCTTAAATTGAAGGTGTTATTTCAGAAAACATTCAAGAAAACACCAAGATTGAAAAAGATATATCGATATGTTGGTATTTGAGAACGGCAAACATAGAGTACTGTATTACCTTCTAATTGACATGCTGAAAATATCAAAATTTATATCTTATAAAAATGTATTTGCCTCATTAAAATACAAAAAACAAAGTACAAATAAATAATGCTAAGGTGAACTACACAAAAACACATAAAAATTGGTTTGATTATTGTAGAGTAACACTTTGACCAGGGTGTCATAAAATATGTGCATGTATTAAAAATAATATGTTAATTTGTTATAAAAGTAGTATGGCTCTAATTTTACCAACACAGTGGCCTATGCAAGTTAATTTCAAAGATTTTGCTGCATTTTTTCCAAATAATATATAATAGGCATTTACCTCTTTGCTGTTTTTTAACACACCGAGTCCAATGCCTTTACAAAGCCTTTGTGCTTCCTGTTCCCTTTGACTAGAGCATTATTTTACCAGATATCTTCATGGTTTCCTTTCTCTTTTCATTCAAGTCATTGATTAAATGTCACCTTATCTGAGAAGGTTTATCAGTATCTTCTCTAAAACAGCACATCCTTCAGTCCTACTCTTTCCTGCTCTATTTTTATTCTCAATAGCACTTTTTAAATATAAATGTAATTGTAAACATAAATGTATTTGTTTATCATCTGTGTCGTCCAGTAGAATGTGACCTTCTGAATAAATTAGACAATATTGTTCCTTGGCTAATTAGGAATGTGACCTTCTTAATTAGCCAAGGAACAATCTTGTCTCATTTATTCCCAGAGCCTAGAACTGTGCCTAACAAAATAACAGACACATACTGTCTTAGCTTTGTCCTGGTATAACAGAATACCATAGACTGGGAAATTTATAAAGAATAGAAATTTATCTCTCACAGATCTAAAGGCTGAGAAATCCAAGATTAAGATACAGGCAGGTTCTATGTCTGATAAGGGCTGCTCTCTGTTTCCAAGATGGTGCCTAGACGATGCACACTCCAAACAAGAGGAACACTATGTCCTCACATGGCAGAAGGCAAAAAAGAGGTAAACTCCCTCCATCAAAGAACAATGTATTATTCAGCAGTAAAATGAAGTGAGCTATCAAGTCATGAAAAGACATGGAGAAAACTTACAGATGTATTACTAGGTAAAAGGAGCCAATTTGAAAAGGCTACATACTGTGTGGTTTCAACTATATGACTTTCTGGAAAATGTAAAACCATAGAGACAGGAAAAAGATCAGTGGATACTAGGGGTTAGTGGGGAAGGAGTAATGAATAGGTAGTGTACACAGGACGTTTAAGGTAGTGAAACTACTCTGTTTGATACTATAATTGTGAATACATGTCATTATACATTTGTTAAAACCCATAGAATGTATAATATTAAGAGTGGGTCCTGATGTAAACTGTGAACTTTGGGTGATAATGATTTGTTAATGTAGGTCCATCAGTTGTAATAAATGCACCACTGCAGTGCAAAAGGTTGATGGTGGGGGAGGATTGTGTGTGTGGTAACTCTCTGTAACTTCTGATTCATTTTGCTGCAAACCTAAAAATGCTTTAAAAAACTGTCTATTTAAAAATAGTTTAGTAATACATTTTTTTAAAGCAAAAAATAACAATTTCATTGTTAGACTCATTAAGCAATATGTCTAATAAATCTGAATCCATTGCTCTGATGACCTGTACAGTATAAAAGTCCTTCAGAAAATTCATAAACTTCAGTATATTGCAATTTATGTAAAATTATTTGTGTGTTTTAGGTAATCATTGAACTAAATTTCAAGTCTTTAATAATGTTAGATACAACTCCTGTTTTCTAAAATATTAGTATAGCGAATATCTGTAAGTTCCGCACCAAGCTTTAAATCCTGTGTGAGTACATTGAAGGTGCTGAATAAATATCTCTTAAATAGATCAATGGCTAAATGGATGGTTATATAGATAAAGCCAAAAGAAGTTGAAAAGATGTTCAAGTATTTAAAACTAGTTGAAAAGCTGAACATCTGACAGGAACAGAGACAAGCCAACAGCTTATTATTGTATCAAATATTATACTTTTTCCCTTGAGGATATAATTAACCTGTAAATAGTATTGTATACAGACTTATTTTGTGTTGATGTGCTAATGTGCACTCTTGTCTTGGCTTTGTTCTGCTCATCTTATACATTCTTTCTTCTCCTCTGTTACTATTTTCCTTCATTTATTACAATATATAAATAACATTCTTTCTTTTTCCCAAATTACTTTCCTCAGTCTTCCTATTTACCTAGGATTCTTATTTCTGTGTTACCTTTTTCTTATTTCTCTTTCCTTTTCACTATCTTCCTTTATGTGCCTTTCACCTATCCTTCAATCTCTATTTATTTATATTTCCCTTGACCATTCAGGGAATAAACACTTAGATTTTAACTATGAGTGTTTCCAGAAGATACTGCTCACTGTGGCTTCTGCTTAAAAATTACAAGCTTTTTGAGCATTAGAGTTGTTCACATTCAAAGGGAGGCATTTCCTCTACTCTCTGATATACAGACACCATCTTTCCTCAGATTTCCTGTCTCACCCTTGTATGCTAGCTAAAACATTTTGGTTTTCTTTGTGGCTCTCAAGACCCTCCTTAGCATTCTCTGTTCAAGGCCTCTTTCCTTCATCACATTGATATTTTCCTTCTTCTGTCTTTGCTCCAAACCTCCACATTTTGGCCATCTATATCCTCTTGTGGTTTTGTTACTCTTCCAATGCCTCCCAGATCCAAATCTATCTTAGATCTACCTCCTCACCTCCAGTTCTGTATATCTTACCCCTTATGAACACCTTCATTAGAATGTCCCATAAGCACCTCAAATTTCACTGGTGAAAAATCTAGGCATCCCCCCTTCTTACGTCTAATTAATCACCAACCAGCAAGTTATTTTGATTCTACCCACAAATTATCTTCTGAATCTACCTACTTTTTTCTAGCTCCCCTGTCACTCTTGTAATTTATATCATTTCCATCAATGTCACCCTCTCATATTTACCACATCCAGTCCTGCCACTTGCCCATCTGTTTGTTGCTCACACAGCCATACTTGGTTTTTCATAAAACACAAATTTTAGCATCAGACTCTTGCCTAAAATCCTTTAATGGTATTTTATTCACTTCAATATCTACCATACCTTATAACCGTAACTCTCTACATTCACTTTTGCACATTATACTTCAGTGCTGTAAACTATTGAATGGCTGCTGCTTCCTTTTTTTTTTTTTTTACTTTTATTTTAAGTTCATGGGTACATGTGCAGGTTTGTTATATAGGTAAACTCATATCACAGGGGTTTGTTGTATAGATTATTTCGTCATCCAGGTATTAAGCCTAGTACCTATTAGTTATTTCTTCTGATGCTCTCCCTCCTCCCAACCTCCACCCTCCGGTAGGCTCCAGTATCTGCTGTTCTCCTCTATGTGTCCATGTGTTCTCATCATTTAGCTCCCACTTTAAAGTGAGAACATGCCATATTTGTTCCTTCATTAGTTTCCTAAGGATAATGGCCTCCAGTTCCTGCAAGGGACATGATCTCATTCTTTCTTCTGGCTGCATATTATTCCCTGGTGTATATGTACTGTGTTTTGTTCATGCACTCTACCGTTGATGGGCATGTAGTTTGATTGCATGTCTTTGCTATTGTGAGCAGTGCTGCAATGAGTATATACCTGCATGTGTCTTTATGATAGAACAAATTATATTGCTTGGGTATATAGGCAATAATGAGATTTCCTGGTTGAATGGTAGTTCCATTTTTAGGTCTTTGGGGAATGGCCACACTGTCTTCCACAATGGTTGAACTAATTTACACTCCCAGCGACAGTTTATAAGTGTACCTTTTTCTCTGAAACCTCTCCAGCCCCTGTTACTTTTCGACTTTATTTTTAAATTTTTTATTTTTTTGAGATGGAGTCTAGCTCTGTCACCAGGCTGGAGTGCAGTGGCGTGATCTCGGCTCACTGCAACCTCCACCTCCCAGGTTCACGCAATTCTCCTGCCTCAGCCTCCTGAGTAACTGGGATTACAGGCACGCGCCACCACGCCCAGCTAATTTTTGTATTTTTAGTAGAGACGGGGTTTCACCATGTTGGCCAGGATGGTCTCGATCTCCTGACCTCGTGATCCACCCACCTCGGCCTCCCAAAGTGTTTCATCGTGTTAGCCAGGATGGTCTCGATCTCCTGACCTCGTGATCCACCCACCTCGGCCTCCCAAAGTGCTGGGATTACAGATGTGAGCCACCGTGCCTGGCCTACTTTTTGACTTTTTAGGAAGAGCCATTCTGACTGGTGTGAGATGGTATTGCACTGTGGTCTTTATTTGCATTTCTCTAATGGTCAGTGATGTTAAGCTTTTATTCATATGCTTCTAGGCTGCATGTATGTCTTTTGAAGAGTGTCTGTTCATGTCCTTTGCCTACTTTTTAATGGATTGTTTATTTTTGGCTTGTAAATTTGTTTAAGTTCCTTATAGGTGACCTTATATTCCTTATATTTGACCTTTGTCAGGTGCATAGATTGCAAACCTTTTCTCCCATTCTGTAGGTTGTCTGTTTACTCTGTTGATAGTTTCTTTTGCTGTGCAAAAGCTTGCTTGTTTAAACAGATCCCATTTGTCAATTTTTTCTTTGGTTGCAATTGCTTTTGGTGTCTTTGTCATGAAATTTTTTCTCATTTCTACATGAAGAATGGTAGTGCCAAAGTTGTCCTCCAGGGTTTTTATACTTTTAGGTTTTACATTTAACTTTTTAATACAATTTGGATTGATTTTTGTATATAGTTTAAGGAAGGGGTCCAGTTTCAATCTTCTGCATATGGTTAGCCAGTTATTCTGTCACTATTTATTGAATGGGGAGTCCTTTCTCCATTGCTTGTTTTTGTCAATTTTGTCAAAGATCAGATAGTTGTAGGTGTGCGACCTTATGTCTGAGCTCTGTTGTGTTCCATTGGTTTATGTGTCTGTTTTCGTACCAGTCATCCCCTTTTTGTTGCTGTAGCTGCTTTGTATAGTTTGAAGTTGGATACAGTGAAGCCTCCAGCTATGTTCTTTTTGTTTAGGATTGCCCTGGCAATTTGGGCTCTTTTTTGGTGCCATATGAATTTTAAAATAGTTATTTCTAGTTCTGTGAAGAGTGTCATTAGTAGTTTTATAGAGATAGCATTGAATGTATAAATTGCTGTGGGCCATGTGCCCATTTTAACAATATTGATTCTTCCTATCCATGAGCATGGGATGATTCTTCCATTTGTTGGTATCATCTCTGATTTCTTTGAGCAGTGTTTTGTTGATTCTCCTTGTAGAGATCTTTCACTTTCCTTGATATTCCTAGGTGTTTTATAATTTTTGTGGCAATTGTGAATGTGATTACATTCCTGATTTGGCTCTTGCTTGACTGTTGTTGTTGGTGTTTAGGAATGTTAGTGATTTTTCCGTACATTCATTTTGTATCTTGAGACTTTGCTGAAGTTGTTTATCAGCATAAGGAGCTTTTGGGTTGAGACTAAGGAGTTTTTACATATGGAATCGTGTTGTCTGGAAACAGGAAATATTTGACTTCCTTTCTTCTTATTTGGATATCCTTTATTTATTTCTCTTGCCCAACTGCTCTGGCCAGGACTTCCAACACTATGTTGAATAGGACTAGTGAGAGGGCATCCTTGATTTGTGCTGGTTTTCAAAGGGAATGCTTCCATCTTTGCCCATTCAGTATGATATTGGCTGTGGGTTTAATATAGAGAGTTCTTATTATTTAGAGGTATGTTCCTTCAATACCTAGTTTATTGAGAGTTTTTGACGTGAAGGGATGTTGAGTTTTATTGAAAGCCATTTCTGCATCTATTGAGATAATCATGCACTTTTTCGCTTTAGTTCTGTTTATGTGATGAATCACACATTTTTATTTGCATACATTGAATTAACCTTGTGTTGCAGGGATAAAGACTACTTGATCATGGTAGATTAGCTTTTTGACATGCTGCTGAATTCAGTTTACCAGTATTTTGGTGAGGATTCTTGCACCGATGTTCATCAAGGATATTGGCCTAAAGATTTCATTTTTTTGTTGTGTCTCTGCCAGGTCTGGTATCAGGATGATGCTGGACTCATAGAATGAGTTAGGGAGGAGGCTTTCCTTCTCAATTTTGGGGAATAAGTTCAGTAGAAATGATACCAGCTCTTCTTTGTACATCTGGTAGAATTTGACTGTGAATCCATATGGTCCTGGGCTTTTTATGGCTGGTAGATAATTTATTTCTGATTCAGTTTTGGAGCTCATTATTGGTTTGTGCAGGGATTCAATATCTTCCTAGGTCAGTCTTTGGAGGGTGTCTGTGTCCAGGAATTTTTCCATGTATTCTAGATTTTCTAGTTTATGTGCTTAGAGATGCTCATAATATTCTCTGATAATTATTTGTATTTCTATGGGGTGACTGGTACCCTTTGTAATTTCTAATTGTGCTTATTCAGATCTTCTCTATTGTCTTCTTTCTTATTCTAGCTAATGGTCTATTTCATTTTTTTTTTCCACAAACTCAACTCCTGGATTTGTTCATCTTTTGAGTGGTTTTACGTGCCTCAATCTCCTTCCTTCAGTTCAGTTCTGATTTTGGTTATTTCTTGTCTTCTGATAGTTTTGGAGTTTGTTTGCTCTTGACTCTCTAGTACTTTTAATTGTCATGTTAGGTTGTTAAATTGAGATGTTTCCAACTTTTCATGTGGGCATTTAGTGCTGTACAGTTTCCTTTTAACATTGCCTTAGATGTTTCCCAGAGATTCTGGTATGTTGTATCTTTTTTCTCATTAGTTTCAAAGAACTTCTTGATTTCTGCCTTAATTTCTTTATTCACCCCAAAGTTATTCAGGATCAGGTTATTCAATTTCCATATAATTATATGGTTTTGAGAGAATTTTTTAGTCTTGATTTCTAATTTTATTACTCTGTGGCCCAAGAAGTGGTCGTTATGATTTCAGCTATTTTGCACTTGCTGAAGCGTGTTTTGTGTCCAATTATGTGATTGATTTTAGAGTATGTGTCATGTGGCGATTAGAAGAATGGATATCCTGTTGCTTTTGGGTGGATAGTTCTCTAGATGTCTGTCAGGTTCATTTGATCCAGTGCTGAGTTCAGGTCCTGCATATCTTTGTTAATTTTCTGCCTTGATGATCTGTCTAATACTATTAGTAGGTTGTTAACATCGCCCACTATTATTGTGTGGGAATTTGTCTTTTTGAAGGTCTCTAAGGACTTGCTTTATTAATCTAGGTGCTCCTGTACTGGGTGTATATTAATTTAGGATAGTTAGGCTTTCTTGTTGAATTGAACCCTTTACTATTATGTAATGCCCTTCCTTGTCTCTTTTGATCTGCTTTGGTTTTGTCTGAGATGTAGATTGCAACCCCTACTTTTATTTTTGTTTTCCATTTGCTTGGTAGATTTTTCTCCATCCATGCATTTTGAGACTATGGGTGCCATTGCATGAGAAGAGTCTCTTGACAACAGTAGACCAATGGGTCTCTGTTCTTTATCCAGCTTACCACTCTGTGCCTTTTAAATGGGGCATATAACCCCCTTAAATTCAAGGTTAGTATTGATACGTGTGGCTTTGATCCTGTCATCATGATGTTAGCTGGTTATTATGCAGACTTGTTTGTGTGGTTGCTGTATAGTGTCACTTACAGGTGCTTTTGTAATGGCCGGTAATGGTCTTTTCTTTCTATATTTAGTGCTTCTTTCAGAAGCCCTTGTAAGGCAGGTCTGGTGGTAACAAATTCCAACATTTGCTTGTCTGAATAGGATCTTATTTCTCCTTTGCTTATGAAGCTTAATTTGGCCAGGTATGAAATCCTGGGTTGGAATTTCTTCTGTTTATGAATATTGAATATTGGCCCCCAATCTCTTCTGGTTTCTGTAGGGTTTCTGTTGAGATGTCTGTTGTTAGTGTAATGGACTTCCCTTTGTAGGTGACCTGACCTTTCTCTGTAGCTGCCTTTAACAATTTTTCTTTCATTTTGACCTTGGAGAATCTGATAATTGTGTGTCTTGTGGATTATCTTCTTGTGACATACCTTCAGTAAAGTACTTTAGTAAGAACTTCAGTAAGTTCTCTGCATTTCCTATATTTGAATGTTGGCCTCTCTAGCTAGGTTGGAGAAGTTCTCATAGATGATACCCTGAAATATGTTTTCCAAGTTGTTTACACTCTCCCTGTCTCTTTCAGGGACACCAATGAATCATAGATTTGGTCTTTTTATATAACCCCATATTTCTTGGATGTTTTTTTTTCATTCCTTTTCATTCTTTTTTTCTCTATTCTTGTCTGTCTTTTTTTTTTTTATTTTTATTGGAGTCTTACTCTGTTGCCCAGGCGGGAATGCAGTGGCATGATCTCGTCTCACTGCAAGCTCCACTTCCCGGGTTCATGCCGTTCTCCTGCCTCAGCCTCCTGGGTAGCTGGGACTATAGGCACCCACCACCACGCCCAGCTAATTCTTTTGTATTTTTAGTAGAGACGGGGTTTCATTGTGTTAGCTAGTATGGTCTCGATCTCCTGACTTTGTGATCTGCCTGCCTTGGCCTCCCAAGTCTGACTGTCTTATTTCAGAAAGCCAGTCTTCAAGCTCTGAGATTTTCTTTACAGCTTTGTCTATTCTGCTATTCATACTTGTGACTGCATTATGAAATTTTTGTAGTATGTTTTTAAGCTCTGTGAGGTCGATTACATTCTTTTCTATACTGGCTATTTTGTCAGTCAGCTCCTGTATTATTTTATTATGAGCCCTAGTTTCCTTGGATTGTGTTTCAACATACTCCTGCATCCCCATGATCCTTATTCCTATCCATCTTTGAATTCTATTTCTGTCATTTCAGTCAACTCAGTCTGGTTCATAATCCTTGAGAAGTGATGCAGTAGTTTGGGGAAAAAAGGCACTCTGGCTTTTTGAGTTGTCAGAGTTCTTGGACTTGTTCTTTCTCATTTTCATGGGCTGATATTTCTTCAGCCTTTAGAGTTGCTGACCTTTGGATGTTTTTTCTTTTTTCTGTTATCTTATTTTATGACCTTGACGGTTTGATTGTGGTATAAGGTGGATTCAGCTGACTGTCTTCATTTCTGGAAGATTTTAGAAGGCCAGCACTCAGTTATCTATTCCTAGACTGTGTGCTCTAACTCTGGGGAATATGTGTCAGGCCCTAACTTTGTTCTTTGGCTCCTCGAGTTTAGGAATTGACTGCACTGGGTGGGGGTGGAGGATGAGGTGCTCCCAGACTGCTGGTCACTACACTCTGGTGAGTAGTGTCGGCCAAAGCCTTTCACAGTGCGATGGCAACAGGATCCTTCCTAATTTGTACATGCCAGCAGCAGCAACACAATGGGGTGCATGCACATCAGCTGCATTAGGGTGCTAGTGGGTGCTGGGGCTCCTGCCTTCATGCAGGTGTTCACTCCAGTGGTGGAGGCAACTTGGCTTTGGAGTGCAAGGAGGCCCCTACTGGTGACTCTGTCTGCTTCTTTCTGCATTTAAATTTTATAATACTTTTTGCTTTGTCTGGAATCTCTTTTCAGTGTCTCTTTATCCTCACAATTCAAGTCTCATTACAGATGTCAGCTCTTCTAGGAAACCTGCCCACAATCTCCCCAAGACTAGATGGGATACATCTTCCTTGTCTTATACTTGATGTAAGCTTACTAAAGTGTTTGTCGTATGGTTTTCACTTTTGTTTCTACTTGTTTCTCTCTCCCATAAGAATTTAAGTCCTTTATTGCAGAGGTTTCTCTAGTTTACTATTAGCAAAAATAAAAAATCATAATCACAAAAATATTGAATATTTACTAAGTGTTTGGCTCTATGGTAGGCTGTTTACTCATATTATTTATCACAACACTTGGAACATTATTGTCAAATAAACATCTGTAGATTGTTTTTATTTCTAATGTTAAAAATATTTATGAGGATAATAAAAATCAAACAAGTCAATATTGTTTGGCAAGGTACTGCACCACCATAGTGTCTGTGATGAGAAGTTATTGTATTAAAATTTGACATAATATGTACTATGCTAATCAAGCACTAGGGCTTTCCAGAGATTTAGACAGGCGAAACTGGAGGGTGGCATGACCATTATGAACTTTATCATTTATTTATTTTGAAGTTTCCTATGTGTGGAGGGAGGAATAGGATACAATTTTGGACAAAATTAGATTT
The DNA here is from genome assembly GCF_000951035.1 of Colobus angolensis palliatus. NCBI lineage: Eukaryota > Metazoa > Chordata > Mammalia > Primates > Cercopithecidae > Colobus > Colobus angolensis. Next base: position 1,902,166 of record NW_012118688.1, read on the forward strand.
TTTTAAAAGCTGATATTTCAACAATGGATTTATATATGAAAATAGCTGACAGATATAAACTTGAAATGTTTATTACCTTTACTAGAATCATTTCCATAGCATCCCTGTGCACTGAAAATACATCTCTCCTCACAAAAATTGATTCATCACAGATATTTCATAAGAGTAACTGCATCTAATATGACATAAATCTGTAGTTTTTCATCTGGAGATACAAATAACTCTCTGAACTCTCAACTTTTCTTTATAGTTTGAATTACTCAGTCCCTGTCTCTCTCCGTTTCTCTCTCTTATCAAGTTATTTATTTTGAAATAGACTAAGTAGTATGTTACACATATTTTTCACACTGCAACTGTTGCATTTTATTTTTTGAATTATATTTAATTTTATTTTAGATTCAGAGGGTACACGTGCATTTTTGTGACATGGATATATTGCCTACCAGTGGGGATTGGGCTTCTAGTGTGCTCATTACCCAAATAGTGAACACTGTATCCAATAGGTAATTTTTCAGTCCTTGACCTCCTCCGACTCTCAACCCTCTTTGAGTCTCCAGTGTGTATCATCTCTATCTTTATATCCATGTGCACCCATTGTTTAGCTCCCACCACAAGCGAGAACACGTGGTATTTGGTTTTCTGTTTCTGTTTCTAAGTTAGTTCACTTACCATAATGGCCTCCAGTTCCATCCATGTTGCTGCAAAGGACATGATTTCATGCTTTTTATTGCTGAGTGTGGTTCGAATTTCAATATACATTTCCTTAAAATACATTTAAATATATCATAGTTAAAGAGCTTAGGTGTTTTGGTGAGATGCCAGTTGGGCATACTAAGAATAAGTCAGAGAATAAACTGATTAGCTAGTTCGTAATTTTTTGTTTAGTAGACATTTTAAAGCAGTGTGGAATAGCATTAAATTAGCCTTTTTCTTATTTTTAGTTTTTGTGAGTGCATAGTAGGTGTATATATTTATGGGTTACATAAGATATTTTGATACAGGCATGCAATATGTGTTAATTACATAATGGGGTATCCATCACCTCAAGCATTTATCCACTGTGTTACAAACAATCCAATTATATTCTTAGAGTTATTTCTAAATGTACAACTATATTATTTTTGACTATAGTCACCCTTTTATGCTGGTAAATACTAGGTCTTATTAATTTTTTCTAACTATTTTTGTACTCATTAACACTCCCCAGTTCCCTCCCACTCCTCCACTACTCTCCCTAGCCTCTGGTAACCATCCTTATACTCTATAGTTTCATAAGTTCAAATGTTTCAGATTGCAGCTCCCACAAATAACAGAACACGCAAAGTCTGCCTTTCTGTGCCTGGCTTATTTCACTTAACATAATGACCTCCAGTTCCATCTGTGTTTTAGTAAATCGCAAGACTTCCTTCTTTTTATGACTGAATGGTTCTCCACTGTGTATATGTATCGCATTTTCTTTATTCATTCATCTCTTGATGAACACTTAATTTGCTCCCAAATCGTGGCTATTGTGAACAGAGCTAAAACACACATGGGAGTGCAGATATCTCTCTGATGTATTGGTTTTCCTTCTTTTGGGGTATGTATCCAGCAGTGGGATTGCTGGATCATATGGTAGCTCAAATGTAGGGTTTTAAGGAACTTCCAAACTGTTCTTCATAGTGATTGTACTAATTTACATTCCCATCAACAGTGTAGGTGGATTCCCTTTTCTCCACATCCTCGCCAGCATTTGTTATAGTCTGACTTTTGGATAAAAGCCATTGTAACGGGGGTGAGATGATATCTCATAGTTTTGATTTGCATTTCTCTGATGATCAATGATATTAAACACATTTTCATATGCCTGTTTGCCATTTGTATGCTTTCCTTTGAGAAATGCCTATTCAAACCTTTTTAGAATCTTTTTAGAATTTAAATTTTTGAATTGTTTTTTCTTTTTATTTGGAGAATGCCCTTGGTATTTTGATAAGGATTGCATGGAATCTGTAGTTTGCTTTGGGCAGTATGGACATTTAAAAGATATTTGTTTCCCCAATCTAGGAACATGGGATATCTTTCCATTTTTTGATGTCATCTTCAATTTCTTTCAAAGATGCTTTATCATTTTCATTATAGAGACATTTTGCATCTTTAGTTAAGGAAATTCCTAAGTATTTAATTTTATTTGTGGCTGTTGTAAATGATATCACTGTTTTTAGTTCTCCTTCAAATTGTTTGCTATTGGCATGTAGAAATGCTACTGATTTGTACATGTTAATTTTATAGTCTTCAGCTTTACTGAATTTGTTTTTTATTCTAATGGTTTTTTGGAGGAATCTAGGTTTCTCCAAATGTAAGATCATATCATTTTCAAACACGGATAATTTGACTTTTCTTTATCAATTTGGATGCTTATTACTTTATTTTGTTGTCTGATTACCTTAGCTAGGATTTACAGTACTTTGTTGAATGACAGTGCTAAAAGTGAGTATCCTTGTGTTCCATATATCAGAGGAAAGGCTTTCAGTTATTCCCCATTTGGTATGATGCTAGCTTCGGGTTTGTCATATGTAGCTGTTATTATGTTATGTTCCTTCAATACTCAGCTTTTTGAGGGTTTAAATAAGAGATGTTGAATCTTATCAAATGCTTTTTCAGCATCAATTGAAAGGATAATATGTTTTTTATTCTTTACTCTGTTGATATGATGTATCACATTTGTTGATTTGCATATGTTGAACTATCCTTACATCCCAGAGATAAATCCTCCTTGGTCATGATTAATGCTGTTTTTAATGTATTCTTGAATTCAGTTTGCTAGCATTTTGTTGAAGATTTTTGCATCAATATTCATGAGATTTATTGGCCTGTAGTTTCCTTTTCTTGATGTGTCTTTCTCTGGTTTTGGTATCAGGGTAATACTGGCTTTGTAGGATGAGTTTGGAATTGTTCCATCCTCCTCTGTTTTTCAGAATAATTTAAATAGGATTGGTATTAGTTCTTTAAGTGTTTGGTAGAATACAGCAGTGAATCCATCAGGTTCTGGGCTTTTCATTACTGGGAGACTTTTTATTATGGCTTCAATCATGTTACTTGTTATTGGTCTGTTTAAGCTTTGGATATCTTCACGGTTCAAAGTTGGTAGGTTATATGTGTCTAGGAATTTGTCCATTTCTTCTAGATTTTCCAATTTATTGGCATATAGTTGCTCATAGTGGCTTCTAATGATCTTTTGAGTTGTTGCAGTATCAGTTGTAATGTCTACTTTTTCATCTATTTCTCTCTTTCTTCTCTCTTTTTTTCTTAGATGGTCTGTCTAAAGATTTGTCAATTTTGTTTACCTTTTCAACACATCAGCTTTTTAAAAATTTTTATTTATTTATTTATTTATTTTTTGGCATGGAGTCTCGCTCTGTCGCCCAGGCTGGAGTGCAGTGGCGTGATCTCGGTTCACTGCAAGCTCTGCCTCCCAGGTTCATGCCATTCTCCTGCCTCAGCCTCCTGAGTAGCTGAGACTACAGGTGCCCGCCCCATGCCCAGGTAATTTTTTTTTTTTTTTTTTTTTAGTAGAGATGGGGTTTCACCGTGTTAGCCAGGATGGTCTCAATCTCCTGACCTCATGATCTGTCAGCCTCAACCTCCCAAAGTGCTGGGATTACAGGCATGAGTCACTGCTCCTGGTCCACATCAGCTTTTTATTTTGTTGATCTTTTGTTTTATTGTTTTCATTTTAAATGAATTTATTTCTGCTATGATCTTGATTATTTCTTTTTTGTATTTTTAGTAGAGACGGGGTTTCACCGTGTTAGCCAGGATGGTCTCAATCTCCTGACCTCATGATCTGTCAGCCTCAACCTCCCAAAGTGCTGGGATTACAGGCATGAGTCACTGCTCCTGGTCCACATCAGCTTTTTATTTTGTTGATCTTTTGTTTTATTGTTTTCATTTTAAATGAATTTATTTCTGCTATGATCTTGATTATTTCTTTTTTTCTACTAATTTTGGGCTTGTTTTGCTCTTGCTTTTCTAGTTTTTTAGTATGCATCATTAGGTTGTTAATTTTAAATTTTGCTGTTTTTAAGGCAGGCACTTATAGCTATAAAATTCTCCCTTATTACTGTTTTTGATGTATCCCATAGGCTTGGTATGTTGTTTCCATTATAATTTGTTTCAAGAAAGTTTTCAATTGCCTTTGTAATTTCTCCATTAATCCATTGGTCATTGAAAACATATTGTTTAATTTCTATGTATTTGTATAGTTTCCAAAATTTATCTCATTATTCCTTTCTCATTTTATTCCATTGTGTTCAGGGAAGATGCTTGATATGATTCATTTTTTAAAAAGTTTTAAGACTTTTTGTGCCTTAACATATAGTCTATTTTTGAGAATGATCCATGTGCTGAGGAAAACAATGTGTATTCTGTAGCCTTCAGATTAAATGTTCTATAACTGTCTATTAGGTCCATTTTGTCTATAGTGCAGATGAAGTCTGATGTTTCTTTGTTGATTTTCTGTCTGAAAGAGCTGTCAAATGTTGAAAGTGGGGTGTTGAAGTCTCCAGCTATTATTATATTAGGTTATATCTCTCTCTTAAGCTCTAATAACATCTGCTTTACATATCTGGGTGCTCCAGTGTTTGGTGCATATATATTTGCAATTTTTTTGCCTCTTGCTGAATTGGCCAATTTATCATTATATAGTGACCTTCTTTGTCTCTTCTGATAGTTTCTGTCTTGAAATCTATTTTGTCTGATGTAAGTATAGGGACTCTTGCTCATTTTTGGTTTCCATTGGTGTGAAATATTTTTTTCCACCCCTTTATAATTTTAGTCTATGTGTATCTTTATAGGTGAAGTGTCTTTCTTTGCATCATCAAATCATTGAGCATTGTTTTTTATTATCTATTCAGCCACACTGTATGTATTGATTGGAGAGTTTAGTTCATTTACATTCAATAATATTATTGATAAGTAGTTATCAATTTTGCCATTTTTCTGCTTGTTTTCTGGTTGTTTTTTGGTCTTCTCTTTCTTCTTTCTTTCCTTTCTGTCTTCTTTTAGCGAGGGTGATTTTCTCTGATTCTGTGATTTATTGTTTTGCTTCATATTTTTTGTGTATCCATTGCATGTTTTTTGGTTTGAAGTTACCATTAGGCTTGCAAATATTGTCTTACAACCCATTATTTAACTTGATAACAACTTAACACTGCTTGCCTAAACAAGCAAGTCAAAAGAAAGCCCTTAAGAACTCTATGACTTAACTTCATCCCTCACCATCTTCTGAACTTTTTATTGTTTCTTTTTATATTATATAGTACTGTCTATGTCTTGTAATGTTTTTATAGTTATTGGTTTTAATTGACTCATCGTTCATTCTTGATACATTGAAAGTGGGGTTTACATACCACTTACAATGTTATTATATTCTGCATTTTTCTGTGTACTTATTATTACTAATTTGTTTAGTACCATCAGATGATTTTTTCTTGCGCATTAATGTCCTCTTCTTTCTGATTGAATTACTCCTTGTAGCATTTCTTGTAGAACAGGTATGGTGTTAATGAAATCCCTAAGCTTTTGTTTGTCTGATAAACTCTTTATTTCTCCTCCATGTTTGATGGACATTTTTGCTGAATATAGTATTCTAGAGCAAAAGGTTTTTTTGTTTTTCTTCCTTTTCCCCTTTATTACTTTAAATATGTCATGCCACTCTGTCCTGGCCTGTAAGGTTTCCACTGAAAAGTCCACTGCCAGATTTATTGGAGCACAATTCTATGTTATTTGTTTCTTTTCTCTTACTGCTTTTAGGATTCTGTCTATATCCTTGATCTTTGGGAGTTTGATTTTTAAATTGCTGGGGGTAAGTCTTTGGGTTAAATTTGTTTGCTGTTCTATAGCCTTCTTATACTTGGATATTGATATCTATCTCTAGGTTTGGGAAGTTCTCTGTTATTATCCCTTTGAATAATCTTTATACTCATATCTCTTTCTCTACCTCCTCTCTAACGTCAACAAACCTTAGATTTGCCCTTTTGAGGTTATTCTCTAGGTTTTGTAGACATGCTACTTTTTTTTTTCATTTTTCTTTTATCTCTGCTGACTGTATGTATTTAAATAGCCTATCTTCAAGCTCAGTAATGCTTTCTTTTGCTGATCAATTCTGATATTAAAGGACTTTGATGCATTTTTTTAGTATGCCAATTGCATGTTTCAGCTCCAGAATTCTGCTTGATTCTTTTTAATTATTTTAGTCTTTGTTAAACTTACCCAATAGAATTCTGAATTCCTTCTCCATATTATCTTGAATTTCTCTGAGTTTCCTCAAAACATCTATTTTGAATTATGTGTCTAAATGGTCACCTATCTGTGTTTCTTTGTGATTTGTACTTGGTGATTCATTTAGTTCATTTGGTGAAGTCATGTTTTTCTGAATAGTACTGATGCTTGTATATGTTCTTCGGTGACTGGGCATTGAAGAACTCAACATTTATTGTACTATTCTCAGTCTGGGCTTGTTTGTACCCATCCTTCTTGCAGTAGCTTTCCTGATACTCAAAAGGACTTCAATGTCATGTTCTAAGCTGTATCTGCTTTAGGGGGCACCCCACACCCAGCAATGTTGTGGTTCTTGCAGACTCATAGAGCTATTGCCTTGATGGTCTTGGATAAAATCCAGAGGAATTTTCTGGATTATCAGGCAGAGACTCTTGTTCTCTTTCTTTACTTTCTCCCAAGCAAATGAAGTCTTGTTCTCTGCTCTGAGACACCTGGAGCTAAGGGTGTAGTGACACAGACACCTCTGTAGTTGCTAGTCTTAGGACTGTGGTGAGCACAGCACTGGGTCTTACCCAAGGCCTGCTGTAACCACTCCCTAGCTACTGCTTATGTTTGCTCAAGGTCCTGGGTCTCTACAGTCATCAGGTGGCAAAGCCATCTAGGCTTATTCCCTTCTTTTCAGGGTGGTGAGTTCCCCCAGGTCCCAAGTGTGTCCTGGGGTACTGTTCAACAGCCAGGGACTAAAGTCGGAAACCTTTATAGTGTACCTGGTGTCCTGTTGTATTGCAGCTGAGCTGGCACTAAAACCATAAGACACAGTCCTTCCCACTCTTTCCTCCCTTTTCCAAACGCAGAGGAGCCTTACCCTGTGGCCACCACCACAGGCCCACAGTGAGTACTGCCAGACCACTGATGTTTTTTTAGGCCCGAGGGCTCTTCAGTAAGCTTGTAGTGACTTCTGCATGGACTGGGACTTCCCCTTCAGGACTGTGGGTGCCCTTTTGTCCCAGAGCAGGTTGAGAAATGCCATCCAAGAGTCAAGTTCTGGAATTGGGGACTCCGGGAGCCCACTTGGTGCTCTACCCACTGTGGTCATGCTGCTGTCTCAGGTGCAAGACAAAGTTCTCTTTACTGTTTCCTCTGCTTTTCTCAGGTGAAAGTAGTCTTACCCCATAGCCACCACACCTGGGGGTGTGCTGAGTCTCACCTGAATCCAGCAAGTCTCAGAGTCTCATCCAAGTTCCTCACCATTGTACCTGGGTATTGCTGCTGGGTTTTTCAGGGCCCAAGGCCTCTTTGGTTAGCAGTTGGTGAATCCTGCCAAGACTAGGACGTTCCTTTCATGGCAGTGGGTTCCCTTCTGGCTCTTGATGTGTCTAGAAGTGGTGTCCAGGAGCTAAGTTGTAGAAAGAAGACCTCACAACTCTGAAAAGTTCCTTATCCTGCTGTGCCTGAACTGGTATTGAAGATGCAAGACAGGATTCTCCCAACTCTTCCCTCTCTTCTCAGGTGGAGGGAAGGAATCTCCTTTGGAGCCGCAAACTGTGCAGCATGGGGGTTAGGGAAGAGGTGATGCCAACACTCCTTTATCTCTGCCTATGCTGGTGTCCCAATAGGTTGCAGCCCCCAAGTCCTCTGGCTCTGAGTCCAGTTCAGCACTAGGACATGCCTAGGAGTTGCCATCCTTGTGGCCTATATTGCCTTTCAAGTTCATCTAGGGTCCAAGAGGACTTTAGTCTGTGGTGGTGAGCCTTGTGCAAACTCAAATTTTGACCACTGTGATTGGTGATTCCCCTCTGGCTATGCCTGGTTTGTATGTTCCCCCTGTGGCTGGTCATCAACTGAGTTTGGTCCAGTTTGTTTTCTATTATAATAGGGCAGCACTGAGTTCAGTACTTCACAATTGCTGCAATATCCCTCTCCCCAGTGCACAGAAATGCTCTCTGCCCCACACTGCAACTGCCAAGGCTTAGGGGACGGATGGTGTCCTCAATTTAAGACCAGTTTTCCTACCTCTTCATTGCCTCTTTTAGTGATATGAACTTAAAGCCAGGTACTGTGAGTGTCCACCTCATTTTTGCTTCTTATGGAGGTGTTTCTTTTGTGTAGATAGTTGTTAAATTTGTGTCTTTGCTGGGGAATGATCAGGAGAGCTATTTATTCTGCGATCTTGCTCCACCCTCGATTCATAAAAAATATATTTTTTTAACATTTTAGGAATATTCACAATTGCATTGAACACAACAGGGAACTCAGAACGATGAATGTATATAATAGAATTTAGTATAATGAGTGTGACATTTCAAAATCCATAATAAACATTAGTTCACTCAGTAAATAGGGCTAGATCAATTGGCTGATACTTTGGAATACAGGTAAAATTATCTCTGTATTACATACCACATACCAAAAATGCATAAATAAATAAATACCAAGATTGTAAATAACTTGAAGGAAAAATAAGTGAATCATTATCTGATTTTTGTATGATAATTTATTTAAATAATCCTCACAAGGACAGAAACCACTAAAACTGTCATTTGGTTCACAAATATTTATTAATCACCAATTTATATGTTTAGCACTGTTCTAGGGATTAGAGATGTAGTAGTGAACAAAAGAGCCCAAATCCCTTCTATCATCAGATAAATTCTAGTAAAAAGAAGCAAGTCAGCTGCATAGACCTTGGAAATTAATCTAGTCTCTTGAGTAGCAAGTGGAAATTTTTATCACTCACAATACATTCACAAGTTGATTAAATAAAATTTCTATTATCTTTATAATTGGAACCCTTGGTTGCTTATTGAACTGAAAAAAACAATAGAATTATAAATATTATATAAATATATACACACATACACATATAATTTAGCATTTTTTATATTTTTATATATATTTTTCATATGTTTATTCACGAACTGTTTTATCAATGTTTTGTCAATGTTTTATCAATGTTTCCATGCCTGACTCCAGTGATTTCCAATTTAGCTTTCTTCTGTCTTTAATCCCATTATCAGGACAAACTGTCATCCTTTGTAATGGTCAGAGAAATAACCGTGTTTGTGATATCATTGTAAACAGAAAGTTAAGAAATGTGAGAGACAAGCAACTATCATATTCCATAATGTTCAAGGTTATTGTGTAGATAATTCATTTTTGAAGAATTCTGCCTTTTAATGTATTGTCTAAATAGTACTCTCATTTCCTCTCACCTTCCTCCCTCAGTGTCATCATTTTTGCTACATTTACTATGCCTACATTATAAATATGTGTAACACTTATATTCTGTTACTACTATTCAACCACGTGTAATGTTACCAGGAACTTCCATTTTTACTGCATTTTACTATTAGATGGATAAATACCATAATAATTTTCTTTTTCTTTTTTTCGCTTTTGTTTTATTTTTCCCTTCAAAATTATTATTATTATTATTATTATTATTTTATATTATACTTTAAGTACTGGGGTACATGTACAAAATGTGCAGGTTTGTTACATAGGTACACACATGCCGTGGTGGTTTGCTGCACCCATCTACCCATCACCTACATTAGGTGTTTCTCCTAACGTCATCCCTCCCCTAGGCCCCCAACCCCTGGGAAGCCCCGGTGTGTGATGTTTCCCTCCCTATGTCCATGTGTTCTCATTGTTCAACTCCCACTTATTTGTGAGAACATGCAGTGTTGGGTTTTCTGTTCATGTGATAGTTTGCTGAGAATGATGGTTTCCAGCTTCATCCATGTCCCTGCGAAGGACATGAACTCATCCTTTTTGTGGCTGCATGGTATTCCATGGTATATGTACCAC